>NC_057692.1:4151697-4273655 GCF_014466175.1 Vespula pensylvanica | reverse complement strand
TTTTTTGATGATATTAACAACCGACAAAATCGTTTTGTGCGAGACAAAGGTTAGAAAATGAACGGATGTGCGGTCATATACTTGCTCTATCCCTTTACGAATGTGAAAAAAGTTATGCGAATTATCAAGTTTATGAAGCTTGAGAAAACACTTTGAAAGAATGAAAGAGAGAAAGGGAGACAGATAGATAGACAAAAAGAGACACAGAGACAGTGTGTATGAGATAGAGAGAGAGGGAGACAGAGAGAAAAAGAAAACTGGCTTTACCGTTCTTAGCACGTCCGACCGGTTGACCGTAATCACTGAATTCGTTTTACTACTTTCAACTTTTCATGTTGGTTCGAGAGGCGTGTTGTGTTAGCGCACGAGCGAACAAGAGAACGAGCGAACGCGATCTTGCGAGTCGAGACATTCATGAAGTTATGTAAATATCGCGTGCGGCTTATTCAACTCGCCTTGACTATTTGTGGTCACTTTTCCGGAACGCGAAGGAAGCAAAACGAGCTTTGATTACATTGAAAATGTGTAACAAGCCCGACAAACATGCCCACTTCTTTTTTACCTTCCTTCTTTCTTTCTTCCTTTCTTTCCTTCTTCTTTTTTTTTCTTTTCTTTTTCCTTTTTTTCTCTTATTCCGTGATAACCGTGTTCATTGATGCTTTCTTCTTCTTTTTCTATTTTTTTTTTCTTTCTAGATGCACCAAAGGATCCATGGAACAAATGCACAAAGACTGTTTTCCGTTTTTTTTTCTTCCTCTCTTTTACTCTCTATCTCTCTCTCTCTCTCGATGAATTTATTCTATTCTCTATTCTATTTCGAATCGATCCCTTCTGACCGAATATTTTTTCAAGATCATTTGAATTATTGGCTATAGGAATAAGATACAAATCCTGTTTTGACCTAACAACGTGTATATATTTTTGCAGATTTCGAATTCGCTTTTCGATTTTACCGAGTATCGCGTTTTCTCTTTCTCTCTCTCTCCCCCCCCCCCCTCTCTCTCTCTCTGGCTTTTTTTCTTTTCCGCCTACATGGTTTATAAAATCGAAACAAATAAAAAAAATAGGACCATTCTTCTCGTACTTCCAATTTCCCGAATCTATAAGCAGAATATGGAACGATCGTTATGCTATCACGATTCGTTGCACGCACTCAGGGTGTCCCGATTATCCGAATATCGATCGTCTCTACGGAACTTTATCGAAGTATACCAGACACATTCGAAGTACCAATCATAAATATAGCAAACATAATATCTACGTATGAAGAAAAGAATGAAGAGGATGGGCGAAGGTGGGAAGAGAGAGAGAGATAGGGTGGGGGTTGAATAACCAAAAAGACCGCTCGAACTGTTGATTTGATCGGAAACGATAAAATTTATTCCAATCAACGATATACATATATATATATATACACTGCAAATTTCGAATTTCCAAATTTATTTTATTCGCTTTAACGAGTCTTTTTCAATCGAGTTCGTTCACTCATCATTCCAAATTTTACTCGTCAATATGTCTCATAATTATTAATGAAATTTTAAAGAAACGCTGAACGTTTTATCGTCGATCATAACAGTACGATAACACGTCCTTTCCTCTTTTACTTTCGCATGAATTTCATGATAAAATTTATTCCGTCCTCTCCTCCTGCTCCAAATCCAACCGCCTCTCGTTCCTCTCCTCCTCTCCTCCGTCCCAACTTCAGCCCACTCCAACTCTTAAGAGAAAATCTAATTTCCATCGCGAAAATACTCGTGCAAGCTCGACCGAAGAAGTTCGACCACCTAGACATGAATTCGTGATCGGTCGAACGATCGATCGATCGATCGATCGAAGGCGAACTCTCGAAAGGAGGCATCTTAAGTGATACAAATCAACGAAATATCCGACGTTACAGATTAATTTTAGATAGCTTTAAAGGAGTTTTTAGTTTCATCGTGTATAAGAAAGGTTTCATATATGAAAAATAGTAAAAGTCCGTCTAATTGTCATTTGCACGGACGTGAGAGAGAGAAAGAAAAAGAGAGAGAGAGAGAAAAAGACAGACAGACAGAGAGAAAGAGAGAGAGTACACTATTGGTCTGTCTTGTCCTCTTTATTCGAAAATCAGGGCATTACGACGCGTTTGCTTAGCAAAGTAAAAGTCAGGAGCTACATCGTGAATCGCTCGTATCGATGATACGTCCGCGTTCATTGTAAGATTTAAATGTCACTCGTGTTGTCCTATAATTACAGGCAGCGAGCATGCCATGCTCGCTTAACGGAGAGGTATACGTGTTGCACTCCAGGCGCAACATGCACCTTTCCGTGCATCTACCACGTCGTCAACGAGAAGAAGAACAAAATCAACAACTACAACAACAACTACTACTACAACTACAACAACAACTACAACAACAACAACAAAATCAAGAACAAGAACAGGAACGACAAAGGTTACAGTAACGGAGTCGACAACGAAAAGAAAACGAGTTGGATTCACGGATTGATTGGAATAACGAGCTGCAGTATCACGTTCAATGAAGTATCTGCAGTTATGATTATCGAGTAGGTTCGAATACTTATGTAAGATTTTACGTTTCTTTTTCTTTCATCCATACACCCCCTATCCATATCTTTCTATACCCTTTTAAAAACGTCCTTTTACAAGATCGCTTTTAAAATTCGATTGCTTTAAATCAGATCGAATCTTATTCGACTCTATTAAGATTGCGAACTCGTTTGAAATTACTATACTCGATCTTAATGAATGAACGTATATATGTATATATGTAAGTACATATTAGATAGATACGTATCTATTTATCTATCATTCAGAAGCTATAATGAAGTATGCCGTGAATATTTCTTCCATATTTTCTTTTTCCCACGTGTATTTTATTTTCTAATATAAATATACAGACGTACGTATCTACAGTGTCCCGCTAACGTATAATGTCGATCAGGATTATTATTAATATCTAATGATTTTTTTCTTTTATTTATTTATTTATTTTATTTTTTTTTTTTATTCTTTTTTTCCTGTATTAATCTTATTTTCAAGGAGAGCAGAGCCTTTTCGTAAGTTCAATCATTTTGATTTAATCCTAAACGCTTTTCATTCGAACGACGAAAAGTGTTCGTTTCATAATGAACACTTTTCGTTTGGGACACTCTGTAGTTACATGTACTGTGTAACTACGCATGTGTAGGTATCTACGAATAAATAAAAGCACGCAAATGTGCAGCGCTTAACAAAGTACCTGCCCGATGAGAGATTCTTTTTGAGGGGCTTAATTGTACGTTACGTGGTTGGAAGTGCATTGCGACGTCAATAATTAATATATAGTAGAACCCATTAGAGACCGAGGAAACGGTCCCTGTAGACTATATAGATGAACAAAGGAAAATGTAGATGATAATGTAAGAAAATATCTAGTTTTCATTTTTCGGTTCAAAATCATTAAACATTTCATCGTCTTTCTATATGACGATTTTATTTATTTTTTTTATTTTTTTATTTTTTTAATCGGATTTAAAATAAAATAAAATTTACGATTCGGAAAATATAATTCTTTAAACGGATTGCTTTATCGAATACATACGTCATTACGCGTATACTTATGTATTCATAAATATAGATAATACGCAACGTTATTTTATAACATATGTTACATTTAAATGTTAAATGTTAAAACAAAATGTCGATATATTTGATATAAATATATATACATCGGTATACGTCGACAATTTATGAATGATAACTTTCTTTTTTCTCTTTATTTCTCTTTTCATTTCTCTTTGTTTCTTTGTATCTCTTGATTTCTTTTTATTTCTCTTTCGCAATACTAAAGCTTTATTCTGTCTTTGGTCTTTCTTTTAATTTGCAATATTATTTTTTTTCCTTCGAACGGTACGTTTCGAGTGGATTAGAAATCGCACGTTTGATAATAAGGAAAGAAATCTTAGGTCGTTGCGAAGATCGAGGATCGTAATTGAAGAAAATGAAAATAAAAAAAAAAAAATAAAAAAAAACAACAACAAAAAATGTCGACGAAAATTAGCCGCTAATTCACGTTGGCGTAATTCAAGAGAAAATTAGATAGGACATGCGAGTAATTTTGAATGAACAGAAAAAAGAGAGAGAGAGAGAGAGAGAAAGAGAGAGTATCTAAAAACTCCCCCGCGGAAATAAAGTGGATACCCCGCGGCGTCGGCTGCGCTTTTCGTGGTTTGCACAACTAGATAGTGAAAAAGAGAGAAACAGATAAAAGAGAGAGAGAGAGAGAAACAAGCAAGCAGGAAGACAAAAAGAAAAAAGAAAGAAAGAGAGAGAAAAGCAAAAAGAGAAAGTGAGATAGAAAACATGTCTGTATGCTTGAATCTGAAATGTTTTTCTCTCTCTCTCACTCTCTTTCTGTCTTCTCTCTCTCTCTCTCTCTCTCTCTCTCTCTCTCTCTCTCTCTCTCTCTCTCTCTCTTTCTCTGTCTTTCGTTGTGAACATGCGAGACGAAGACGTTCCACCGAGAGAAGGAAAGATGAAGGTGATGAAACGAAAGGGGACGAAGAGAGCAGGAGGATTAGGGTGGTTTGCGTGGGGTGGCGTCGGGTTAAGTCCTCGTGGCAAGTGGTTACCCCTTTTTTACCTTCCACAGTTTGGTTATAGACGGTGCGCCAAGTGCCATTTACACCGTTGAAATGACTCTTTGACCTTATTTATTTTTGTGTTCCTAAACAATCGCAAGAATCGTGCGCGTTAAGCATCGCCAAGTTCCATCCTACTTATTAAATACCGTCGACGTATTTCTCGTAATAAAATGTCTATATAATTTCTGGTTTGGTTCGCTGCTTCGTTATGTAATACAACGGGCTAAAATAGGTAAATACGTAAGTACCTATGTACATACGTGTTTCGAATCGATTGTATTTACGTTCGACAGAAAATACAACATACGTGAATTTTTTTTTTTTCGATTGGATAGCTCTCTCTTTTTCTTTCTCTCTCTCTCTTTCTCTCTCTCTCTCTCTCTCTCTCTCTCTCTCTCTTTCTCATTCTTTCGTTCGATCTCTATTTTGATGCAATACGCTCGTCAAAAAGAACGCGACCAACCTCAGAGAAATAGCACGTTGGAATTTATTTAATTTTTTTAAGACTCGTGGATTTGCTTTGTCAGCAATACAGAAACATCCTAATGAATTAATTACGATATCGACCGAACGTAGTACCGTGCGATGAAACTTTTGTATGTAACTATAGATACATGTAGACATATACACGTAGCATTCAAGCCGCATACACGTATATACCTATATATAATTATATATACGTACGTGCATACGTTGAAATTCGTACGATCGCCAATTCGTACGATGGTTTCTCATTAACAATCGTAAATCAAGCCGTATCTTGATTTAACAATGACAAAATGATATAAACGTGGCCTTATTCTTCGTATGGTTTTAATTTTTGAAAAATAGCCTCAATATTTTTCTTTTTTTTTTTTCTTTTTTTTTTTTTTTTCATCGCACTCGAATATTCAGAAAGTAGATAATATTAAAAGGTACGTGAGTGCCATCTAAATCTACGAGCTCAAAAGAATTTCATCGTACCGAAATAAAGGTAAGAGCTATGACGCATAGCCGTACATATACAGAGCTATGTTAAAAGCTCTGCGAGGACTCCTCTTTCTCTGATTTTAAAGCGATTTTGGTAGTGTAAAACTAACGGTGGAACTCGAGTAACTTAATTTCCCGCAACGTCGGCTGTTCGCCATTATGCAATGCGCGTAAACTAAAACCTCTTTCTCTCCCTCTCTCTTTCTCTCTTTCTCTCTCTCTCTCTCTCTCTCTGTCTCTGTCTCTGTCTCTGTCTCTGTCTCTGTCTCTGTCTCTGTCTCTGTCTCTGTCTCTATCTCTGTCTCTGTCTCTGTCTCTCTCAACGAGCAAGATATTGACATCTTTAAACTCGTTATGACAAAGAGCAAAATCATGATGCCACGTGTCATTACATAAACTATAATAATTAACTCCACGGATATGAGACGTATAGTACGTATACACAATGAGATATGTATAGAATTATATAAACTTATCCAATTCTAAATACCAATTTAATCTATCAATCAAGAACACGAAAATTATTCGAATTTAATGAATCTATTGAATAACATTCTTACATATTATTTATTCGTTTATCGAAAAAAACAAAAGAAAAGAAAAGAATATATTCCTAATGGTACATTTTGTTGTTCGCATAAAAATTGCCCGATTTAATGCCCGAAATATTTTTCGGGTTTGCGATAAATAAATTTCGTTATTCCGGTACTTCGTAGGAGCACGGAAATTTCGAGATGATCTAAAAGGAAGGGAAAAAAAAGAGAAAAAAGAAAAATAAAAGACAAAAATAGAAAACATCGTACATTTTTTCGAGCTCTGCAATCCGGAGTTATACGCCCTGTTTAAATCGAGATCCCTTAAGCGCGTTTCTCTCGTTGGAAACCACAATGGCGAGAGCCACTCGCGATTCTAAGTGGAACAGACCACGAATTACTGTAGACAACGTGACTAAAGCCAGACGATATTCGACTTTACTGTAACGTTCTTTGAGTTGTCGCGTCTTGAAATCGTTTGAGAATCACTTTTTGTAATCTCTTCTTCCCCTAATTTCATATACTTATATATATGTGTGTATCTTATAAGTTGTAAAAAACCGAACAAAATTACAAAACGATTACCTCCTTCTTCTTTGATCGTAGATTCGATGCCACTACGAAGATTTCCAGACGTCGTGGGATGTAGTTGACCCCCTGCTGCCTTTCCAGCCGGAAAGAGAGAAGAACCGAGAGAGAGAGAGAGAGAGAAAGAGAGAGAGAGAGAGGGAGGGAGGGAGGGAAAGGGAAAGAGAAAGAGAAAAACGGGTAGAGAGAGAAAGAGAGAGAGGGACAAACAAACAGACAGAAAGATACAGATAGATGGAAAAAAAACGAAAAGAAAAACTCGTAAAGGTGGCAGATAAAAAAATATACAAGAAAAAAGAGGAGGAGGTGGAGGAGGAGGAGAAATAAAATTAAAAAAGTTTAAGAGGGAGAAAGAAGAGAGAGAGGATAGGTGAATATAAAATAATAAAAAACAAAAATAAAAATAAAGAATACGAAGAATCAAGAGTATCGAGCGAAGTAGAAGAAGAAGTGCGGTGTGCGGTGATTGACGCAAGTAGAAAATAGTTTGATGTATTTGTGCAGACGGATTCTCGAGAACGTTCGCGCTTATGCGTGCATGATAAGGGGTCTGTGGGGGCCCTCTGGGCTAGAGAAGGGTGGCTGGAAAGGTGGAAAGGAGGAAAAGAGTGGAAAAACCAGGCTCCGCCAGGCTGGAGGGTGAAAACGTGCCACCTTCTCTTTGGGAACGACTCGAGCTGGATCTCGAGGAAAGTAAAGCTAGCCTCATCGAAAGAGGAAGAGGAAGAGAAAGTGGAAGAGGAAGTGGAAGTGGAAGTGGAAGTGGAAGAAGAAGAGGAGGAGGAAGAAGAAGAGGAAGAATCGAGGAACTACTAGAGAAAGGTGGAAGAAGACAGGGAGAAAGAAAAAGAGGGAAAAAAAGGAGAAGGAGAAGAAGAAGAAAAGGTGGAAGAGAAGATAAGAGGTTGCTCGAATTGCTACCGGTGGTTGCTACTTGGCCAACGGAGCGTCGAGAGTATCGAGAGTCGAAAATCGAGGGTAGGTTTGGCTCGTTTGCCACGCGATATTCACTTCCTTTGACCTTTTTCTTCTTTTTCTTCTTTCTCGTATCCTCAAATATTTCATCTCGAATCTTATCTTTTCTTTTCCTATCGTGCTCGAGAAATTCCCGAATATTTATTTTTTTACATCATTTACGTTCACGATCTTTTAACAACCATATGTTTAACCCTCGTAGTAAACTCGATTCGGTATTTCGGATATTAAAGGTATTCGATAAGATTCAACGAGCTAATCCAAATAGATTATTACTTTTTTGTCAAATAAAATATTTAGATTGGTAGGTGTACTCTATAATTATTATTTTGTTTTGTTTTGTTTTTCTTTTTTTTTTTCTTTTTTTTTCCATGTTCATAAAAGAGAACTTAATTCGAATGATACGACCAATGTGATTACCATCAAAGTGACTCTCTTCCGTGGAAATTAACACGAATATCGAATTCGAATGTTTTTTTTATTTATTTTTCTTTTTTCTATTTCTTTCTTTTTTTTGATGAGAATCAATCTGATTTAACGAGATGACGATCTCTTGGATAGATAAAAGTGAGTCATGATTAGAGGTTGTAAATTAGAACGAAAGTCTCCGCGCGTGCACCCTTTTCCTTTTTTCTTTTTCTTTTCTTTTTCTCTTTCTTTTTTTACCCTTTTTAAAAGCACTTTAAAGTTTATTCGTACCGCGCCGGGAGTAAAGTTATAAAGAGAGTTTAGAGTTTACATTAAATTACACGGCAACTTCTAGCACTATCTTCGAATTATAATAATGTACTTGGTCTCAAGGAAATCGGATTTCGATTCGGAGTCGTATTTAAGCTTGCCACCTAAGCTGTCATTTTTTAAGACCTTCCTTTATCTTTCTCTATAAAGATATTCATTAATTGCCATCGTATCATTCAATTCTCTCGTTTATTCTCGTTGAGCCTTATAGATAACCGATTACAACGCGTAAGACATATTAAAAATAAAAAATTATTCGTTTTAATACCGACGACATATCGACATTTGAAACTGTTTCGATCTCTGTGATTTGACGACAAAAAAGGACTTTTTTAAGGGGAGAAAAAAAAAGAAAAAAAAAAAAAGAGAGAGAGGAAAAAGAAGAAAAGAAGAAAAAAAAAATAAAATACAAATTCCCTTAGAAAGAAAATCGATTTTGTTCGAAGGTTGATGCGCGTCCACGGGTGACACCGAACTCGTGCGGGAGAGTCCAACAGACATGAATATAACTTTGGCGACGGAGATACCCAGCAACGACACCTACAACGTTAGCAACGGTCTCGACTGCGGCGGAGAGCCATATCAGTATGGGATATTGGAAAGAGTTGGGATAGTGATTGTCGCGATCATCTTGAGTCTCGTCACGGTGATCGGCAACATTATGGTTATGATATCATTTAAGATCGACAAGCAATTACAAACTATCTCGAATTACTTTCTGTTCAGTCTCGCGGTAGCCGATTTCGCGATAGGTCTGATCTCTATGCCACTTTTCACGGTTTACACCGTGTTAGGTTATTGGCCATTGGGCCCATACGTTTGCGACACGTGGCTCGCCCTCGATTATCTCGCGAGCAACGCGTCGGTTCTAAATCTTCTAATCATCAGTTTCGATAGATATTTCTCGGTAACGAGGCCGCTTACATACAGGGCGAGAAGGACGACTTTAAAGGCTGCCATTATGATAGGTGAGTTTTCCTAACGATTTCTTCTTTCCTATCAAATTCGTGATAATTAAGAGATAAGTAAATATTATCGATTGAAATAAGTTGAAACGAAGAAATTTCATTAACGATCAGTCCATTTCTTTCGATTAGAATGAAGAACTTTTGACGAACTGTCTTACGTTGGGGCTAACGTGAAAAATTATAATAGTATATCGTTTTAATATTCTCATTTTGTTTTCTTATTAAATAATTAAATTTTGAGAAGAAACGTTCTCTCTCTCTCTCTCTCTCTTTCTCTTTGTTCTCTTGTTTTCTTAACTCATGTATTTACATACTTAATTTATTAATACCTACCTACCCTGTAAAATAACCAAGCTGTAACGTTAAAATTTCAAGATTTACGAAATAATTCCGTCGTAGGAAAAGTTTCGGAAACGTTCTACCAAAGTATGGTATGCTTATTATTTTTGAAAGCAAAAAAGGAAGAAAGAAGAAGAGAGAAGAAAAAAAAAGAAGAAAGAAAAAGAGATCCTCACAAAAGTTTTTTATATATTCAAAATCGAAAAAATGACGAGATTGATTTCGCTGAACGATTGAACGACGACGTGCGATTTTTTTTATAACATCTTTTTACACGTCACTTACATATACGGGGTATTATACTAGAAAAAGTTAACGAACTTAATCGGATTCAACGTCGATTGCGTATAAACGATCCTTTTTTTAATCCTCACGACGTTCAATATTCTTTCGATTCGTTTTTATCAACCACACGCCGAATTAATGATCCATAAACGAAAGATAAAGTTTACCGATACAATTCGTATCGTCGATACCGATTTCCCTCGGTTTGGTTAGTAAAATTATTCAAATAAAAAAAAAATATATATATATATACATATCTTCGATCCAGCTTCGATAGTTTTCCTCGTTTTCGATTAATTAAGATTTCAAAATGAATTTGTCCCGGTAAGAGGTTAATCCGATCCGAACAACCCGTCCGTTTAATCAGTAATCCTCTTCCTGCAAACCTGTTGAGAAGAGGCCGCCATGAAATTCCGTTTCAGTGATTCTCGAAAATTTCAACGTCTTTCGTTTCCTCTCATGGAGCGAAGTCGCTTCAGTAGAACTAATTACACGATTTCTCTCTCTCTCTCCCTCCCTCTTTTCCTCTCACTGTATCTTTTCCCTTCTTTTTTTTTTTCTTATTCGTTCCTGAACGGAATATTTAGTTGACACGCTTCTTCACATTCATATCATTGATATTATGAAGAAGTTAGTAAAAAAAAAAAAATAAAGAAAGAAAGAAAGATAAAAAAAGAAAAGAAAAGAAAAAAGAAAAAACAGAAACGTCGAGAACGCTAATTTTTTCGTATTAGCAAGAACCTCTCTCTCTCTCTCTCTCTCGCCGTAGTTACCCCCATTTTGAAACGGTGGAAACGAACAGCGGAATGAAACTGTTACGTTAAAAAACAGTTTCTCCGGTAAACGAACGTCGACATTTCGCGTTAACGCGGAAACACGTTTTATATGATATTTTATATATACCTTTATACGGTCCCGTCCGGGAACGGAGATCTTTCGTGATTTAGAAAAGATTTTATCCGGGTTGGAAGAGAAATTTTCCTTCTCGCTTTTAATTTCTTTTTTTTTTTCTTTCCTTCTCTTTCTTTTTTCCCTTCTTCTTCTTCTTCTTCTTCTTCTTCTACCTCTTTTTTTTTTTAATCGTTCGTTATAATTAAATCACAAGAAAAAACCAGTTAACAAATATTATATCTCCGAGAGACATACGTACATATAAATCGAGATAATTGAGATTCGTTCAAGTACGCTAAAAAAAAGGAAGAAGAAGAAGAAGAAGAAGAAAAAGAAGAAGAAGAAAAGGAAAGAAAATCAAATCGCGAGATGTTTGAGGAAAGAAAAAAAGAAAATGGTCTAAGAAAATTCATTCATCAAATTCGTAGAACGAGAAGAAGGAAAAGTTCTTATCTATCATAGTTATAAAGTAAGAAATGTCTTTCGAATTGAATTCTCTCTCTCTCTCTCTCTCTCTCCTTCTCTCTTTCTCTTTCTCTCTGCATGTTTAGGATGCGCGTGGGGTATCTCGTTACTTCTTTGGCCGCCTTGGATTTACGCTTGGCCTTACATCGAGGGCCAAAGAACTGTGCCAATCAATGCCTGCTACATTCAGTTCATCGAAACGAATCATTACATCACAGTCGGCACCGCGATAGCCGCATTCTATGTGCCAGTCACCGTGATGATTATACTTTACTGGCGAATATGGAAAGAAACGAAAAAACGACAGAGGGACTTGCCAAATCTCCAAGCCGGGAAACAGGATGCAAGCAAACGCAGTAACTCCAGGTTGTTGTGACACTTCTCCGTGTACGAAAGAACTATAAGCATGTATTGTGTTTGCTTTTAAACAAACTCACTTTTCAACGCGTCTCCTCGCAGTTTAAAAACGATTTCAAAGATTATCACTATGGATGATTCTGCATTGCGTAAGAACGAATAGCAAATTTTTGTTCCTTTTTTCTTATCTTTTCTTTTCTTTTCTTTTACCTTCTTACGACTTTTGTCTATCTCCGCTCGATTTCCTCTCGTTTACTTTCTCTTCGTATGAAATGCGAATCCGACTACGAATTGTCATGATTTTTGTGATTTTCTTAAAAAGAAAAGAGAAGAAAAGAAAATATCTTGAAACGTATTTACATCTATCTTTTCGATCTATTGAATTAAACGTAACGAGGAAATTTGCGATATTTCGTTCGGAGATACGATTACGTTCGGATTTTCATAATTATGATATATTCATATGTATTATTTAATTGTCTATGTACGTATTATCTTTGAAAATTACCGATGTAATAATATCCGTATTACTGTGCAACGTATTGCAAATGTCGATCCTGGATATATTAAATCGAACTATATAAGTTTTAAAAATATCTGCGTAGTGACGAGGCCTTAGATATGGACGATTGCAAGAGACCTCGAAGTGAGTCTAGTACAGGTGCTGATGACGTACATGCTCAACATCTCGCTGCTTCTTACATCGAGAGACATTATCCTGAATACGCTGGTGTAAGCATATACTTTCTCAATCTCTCTCTCTCTCTCTCTCTCTCTCTCTCTCTCTCTCTCTCTCTCTCTCTCTCTCTCTCTCTCTCTCTCTCTCTCTCCATCTTGATGAACTTCTATTCTCCATTAGGACAAAATTATAAAAAGAAAACGATGTTATAATTCTAACAATAAAATAAATATCCAATAATTAAAATAAAGGGTTAACATATTTCGGTATTCAATATAATGAACTAAAAAAAAAATATTCATCTTTTTAGGATCCAAAGTATCCTAATTTATTACAAGTAAATTAAGTCGATAGCTTTAGTTAACGTTTTTTATTTTCTTTCTTTTCTTTCTGCCTCTGCTTTTTTTTTCCTTTTTCTTTCCTTCCTTAACAAACATTTCGTTATTAATGAGTCGTAATAAAGTCATGGTGATTAAATAGCGAAAGGTATAATAGTAATTTAGTCATATCGTAAATTGTCGAATGCATAGTCATAGTAAAGTACCGCGCATGGTGTGTCCTGTGTGCAACTAGGAGAGTTGCACAGGCGCACACTATAATGACCGGCCCCACCCAGAAAAAAGACTTCTAAATTAGAGGAGCACGTACCTACTACATATATATATATATATATATATATATATACACATATATATAAGTATATATATATCTACATATATATATGTATTATATATATGTATATATATATATATGTGTATGTATGAATTATATAGGTGAGTGAAGACCGAATTATGTCGGTATGTTTTCCGATTGAATGAGGAGAAAATTCAAGAAAATTCATTTTAATACCGTTGCAATTCTTTAGTATTGACGAACGCAACCAGGACATTCTCGTGAGATAGCTCGGAGCTTCGTGCCCGGAGAGAGTGACCCGATTGTGTGAACTCCATGTCTATCACGGTTCAAATCCTATTAAGGACCACGCCGGGAACTCTGTTACAACGATCTCGGAATTAACGTCATCTCGACTATTATGGCGCATTGTAGTCAATCCCCTTCGGATTTATCCGATAAAAATAATCTATTTTTGATCTTGCCTCTAGGACGACCGATTTTTTTTTTCTATCACCCTAGAGTCATACGAGAATTTGCCAAAATTAGCTCGTGCAGTAGTATAACTGTTTTCGGGATATCATTTAAAACGATATTGATAAATTATTAATTAATTTTTAATATTATTATCAATGTACCATATTTCTCGAAATTAAACGAGATACCCATTATAGATAGACTTTTTTCTCGCATCTCGCAAGTTTTCTTCGTTTTACTCTTTTTTTGTAACGTACATGTTTGTTCCATTGCCATTAAATCCTTATCTTCTTTTTTTGGAGGATACAGGAAGATAATAGGGGAGAAGGGCATTCAGTTTCATTAAAACTTTATCTACTATTATTCTAATACTCTTTTTCAATCGAACGTCTAGAATATATATATACATATATATATATATATATATATATATATATATATACATGGATCATTAGATTATCATAAATAAATTATGATAATTAATCGATACAATGGATCAACGATTTAAATAATAATTAATGATTTATAATTAAACATCCGTTTGTCCAGAAGCATAGACCATTTTCATGGACGTGGCTAAAACTATGGTGCATCGCGTGGTGGCACAGTGGTCGCGAAGACGAAGAAGAAGACGAGGATGTTTGTGGACCGGAAAGCAGTCGTACAGCTCATGGTTACGAGGACACACTTACGCCATTGTCCGCGGAAACACCATTAACAAGCACGGTCTCGAGATGTGATTCCCTCAGTGCCATGCATTCGACGGCATTGACTATCGAAAAGACTGTTGGCACCGGAGAACATCTAGAGTCGAGAAAGTCTGCTCGATCCGGCGAACTCTCCACAAAAAGCATCTCTAGCGACTCCGTATGTCGTTCAAATATCAATCTCGATTCATTCTATTTCTTTTTTTTTTTTATTTTTCTTTTCTTTGCCTTTTCTTCCAAAAATTAGAATCGATAAGAATCAAAATCGGTCTGATAAGAATCTGTTTTTCTTTTGATCTCATTTTATTTCATTTCATTTCCACACAACTGTTTAGGATCTGTTAATAAGTTTCCGTCAAACTTTAAGTCAGACTATTTTACGATTAAAGAGATTGTTCAATGTCGAGTCATAATTTTTTAGATCGGCTTAAGATTCCTCGATAAAAACAATGATCGTAAAATAATTTTAAGCTCGTCGTGATTTTTATATGTTTTGCAGGATAGACACGTAAATAAATACACGAGTCAAACAAAATGCTAGTCCGATATATAGCAAAAGAATTTATTCTATTTGAATTATTCGAAGGATCGTACCGTAAGATGCTCGTTTATTATTTACGACATTTTTCTTTTTTCTTTCGTTAGCTTTTTTTTCGCAGACACGTACTCGAGTAAATAACTAAGTACTTAAGTTACGTCGAACACTGGAAAAAGAAAAAAAAAAACAAATGGAATTTATTGGCTCCGTACCAATATATATATATTCCTTTTTCTCGTACGTTCACTCAAACATCGATCTGTTAATCCGTCCGACTGTGAATCTAATCGACGTATAAATTTATTAGACTATTAACGGTCTATTAAACGGCGATTCGTCCGTTGACGAATATGTTGACCGACGAATCTGTTTACTTAGACGACTATCGATCCGTCGGATTATTAACTTCTCGTTCGTAGCTTAATTTAAGTGCTAAAACAAGTGCTCGCTACATCGTTGCCTTCCTCGTAATATTGGATATTTGCGATCGACGCGACCAAGGTACTCTCTTGAGTTTCCGATAAAAATGTTTAAGCTAATAACGATCGATCAGCGTCCTTACCGTTCTAATAAATTTTTCTTCCCGACTTTCCTCCGAGTCTCTTCTTCCATCTTTAAAACGAGACATTACCGGAAAATAAACTCTAAGATAAACCGTCCTGTTATCTCATTGCTACTACTTCTAACGATTATACTAATATTTCATTTGTTTAATCATGAATTTTAACAACCTTAATAAATAAATTCGTAATAAGTCGACGTGATTATCGAATAGCATAAAGCAACAGCAAAGTAATATTTTCTAATATAGATTTTCCGTCGCGAATTTTCTTGATATTGCAAGAAAAAAAACAAACAAAAAGTAATAATAATAATCATTTCTGTTAAAGATCGATAGGACGTTAGATATAAAATGATATAAAAATATACTTCATATTAATGATCGCTAACCGTCGTGTCATTTTTATCATTTCGCAGGTCTACACGATCGTGATAAATCTTCCAACGAGGGAGACCAACGGTGGCAGCAAGTATAGCGAAGTACGGCCAAGTATAAAGATGTACCACGAGGATGCGGTGACCTTTCAGTTACACGGTACGATAGAAGACGAGGAGACTTTGACAAGTCCGTCATCGATGATCAGGCGTCCCTCGCAAATGCCGGACATAAGGATACCATTGAGCGCAAAGAATATACCGAAGACTTTACCTGCTGGCAAGGGTATACTTAACAAGGATAAACCGAATCAAAAGAAGAAGAAGAAGATACAGGAGAAGAAGGCCGACAGTAAAGCAGCTAAGACACTCTCTGCGATTCTATTGGCGTTCATCATAACGTGGACACCGTATAACATTCTCGTTCTCCTTAAATCGATCACCGCCTGCTCCTGGTACATACCCCAACAATTGTGGGACTTTGTCTATTACCTTTGCTACATCAACAGTACTGTGAATCCAATGTGTTACGCTTTGTGCAACGCGGCCTTCAGGAGGACCTATATGAGAATCCTCGAGTGCAAGTGGCACAGTAGAAACAGAACCGCGGTCGATAGAGGATGATGTCAGTAAATACGAGTGCTTCGAAAAACAGAACTGAACGAAAAAAAAAAAAGAGAGAAGAAAGAGAAAAAGAAAAGCGAAATCTATTCCTATGTAACATCCACGTTCTTCTCTCCAAAAAACCACTGTCCTTAATGTCCACCCCGACGCTTTTCCTTTCGCCGACAAAAGGAAAAGAGTTTACATCGAAGCACCGTACCGTTCTCTTATTACTTTTACCCTTCGCAATCCCTTCGATCCCTATAACCTCTTCCTTCCTACCTAGTCCGCGAAAAAAATCTTCTTTTTTCTAAACGTGTTGTTTCTCTCCGAGCGCACGAATCGAACGAGGAAATCGAGCTGCTCGACTTTCGGAGTCTTAACAGATATTTACCAATTATAAACTTGCAAAGTGAACAAGGAGAACGGAAAAGAAAAAAAAAAAAGAAAAAAGAAGAAATCGTGTAATACGGGAAGATACTCGGAACACTTTTCTCTTCTATTTTAAACGAAGAACGATCGAGGAACGCTCGCGATATAAAAATGTAAAGAAAACTTGTTTCTTTCCTTTCTCGTCGTCGTTATTTTACTTATTAATTCTAATGGACTCCGAAAGAAAAATTCATAATAATGAAGGAGGATTAATTAAGCTAACGAAACTATACGCAGCACGATTTCCGAGTTTTGAAAGTAACGCTAATCGTGGATACTGCCATGAACATAACGTTTTATTAGTACCTCCTTGTGCCGATGCGAAAAGCAAGGTATTCGGATTATTAAACGTAAACACAGACGCACACACATACTCACACACAAAGAGAACACGTGTAACACTAACACGAATTAATCTACGTACAGATAAATGCAAAAACGTTCGGACACACCGCACGTGACACTCAATACACTTATACATAAGTAACATGCATATATACATATACATACATATACATATACTGGTACTGATTTAATGAAATCAGTCCGAAATTTGTCCCGCGAATCATGGCCGGTTTCTCCACAAATCGAGAAAAAAAAAGAAAATAGACAGTAAAAAAAAAAAAAATGGTCCTCGTAAGCGTTTTGTTTCTCGAGATTCTAAAGATTATATAATCTTGGAGGCCGGCATGGAAGAGCGGGTAAAACGCTAAATCGCACAAAAAAGTATTTAAGTCTCGAAAAATATTATATACATAAATATAATATATGAAAACGATATACCGTAGTCCGATCGATAAAGCGAAGTAGATGAAGTTCTTCTCCTTTGATCGGGAGGGAGGGGTGAGAGCGAAAGAAAAGGAGAAAAAGAAAACAAAGAAACAAAAAAATATATATAGAAAAAAGCGACAAACGTAAAAAAAAATCGAAAATTAACACGAAATTCATCGATGTACATTTTAAACAAGTAGTAATTGAAGTATAAAACATACGACGTACACGTTCATACATACATACATACATACATGCATACGTACATTTATACATACACACGCGCGCGCATACACACACAGAGAACAGAACGTACACAGAAACCAAAAGAAAAAAAAAAAAAAAAAAAAAGAAAAAAAAGAAGAAAAAAAATCATTGTAAATGAGTGTTTTAAATGTAATAACGTGATGGAAGGAGACGATACAGACGAGAGAGTGCGCAAAAGACGAACGTTTTAAGTAGTTTAGATAGCGAGAAAAGTACGCGCTAAATCGAATTCTTCCGTACTGAATGACATTCTAATTATACGTGCCAAACAAAGCTTTAAGAGATATCAATGAAAAAAAAAAAAGAATGAAAAAACCAAAAAATGAAAAAAAGAACTAAAAAAAAACACAAAAAAAAAGAAACGAAAAATCGACGAAGAAGAAGAAGAAGAAGAAGAAGAAGAAAAGAAACGAAAATAGCAAGATCGATAATCGTGTTATAGAAAAATTTCAAACAATAAAGGAGATGAAACCGAATAAAAAAAAAGGATATGAAATAAAAGTAAAAATAAAAAAAAAGTAAAAATAAAATAATAATAATAATAATAAATAATAATAATAATAATAATAATAATAATAATAATAATAATAATAATAATAATAATAATAATGTATAGGTATTTACCGAAAGAAAAAAATATTGTGAAGTTTCGTGGAGGGCGGCAATATAGCTAAAAAGCATTGTACTAAACAAAAGTGACACACACGCAGACGATTATAAATAACAATTTATGAGCTCGTAAACGAATTAAAATCGGACGTAATGCATACATACATACATACATATATACATATATATACATACCTAAGTACATACATATGTATATGTGTATGTACGGCTGTACGTTTATTATAGGAGCGCGAGATGTACCTTTCGTACCGATTTTCAATATTCTCGAAGGACAAATAAAAACATTTTCTTTATATATATATATATATATATATATATATATATATATATAAAAGGAAAAACGAGTTCTCTTCCTAAATCAAACGTCTATGTGAAATTAAAAGTTTCGTCTTTAGGTCGTATCGATGGTTCAGAATTAATGTGCTCATGTATAGTAATCAAATCGATACCAAATCGATACCAGTATCAAATAGTATCTAAGTTATAAATATCAAAAATATCGACACCCATTTGATACTTCTATGAAAATTTTAAACTTGAATCAATTTGTCTTTTCTCTCTTGTCGTTAGTTTTTCAATCGTTGTTCGTTCGTTTCTCTATCGATAAATCATCAGAGGTATCAAAGAGGTATTGCGATTCGATGTAAACATTTTTTGATTTGATATCGATTCAAGAAATATCAGTATCGAAAATTGATACCGATCAATTAAAATTGTAATAGTTATTTATTGATACTTTCCATTGAGTACTCTGATATTACTCTGGTATCATTGAATTGATTGAATCATTATCAATATATAATTGTCTGAATTGTCTGAATTGATTGAATCATTATCAATATACAAATATCGTTATCGATTCGATCACTACTCATGAAACGATTAATGGAATCATAGAGTTCTCGTTGAAGATATCTATTAGTCTATAGTTTTTTTAATAAACAAAACGCGCCATTAACGAACTATATATATGTATATATATATATATATATATATATATATATATATATATTCAACGTCGGTCCTTTTTGCACAAATAGTTGTAGCTGGAAAGAGAAGATTCTCGTACAATTTTTTAATGTTAGAAGAATGATCTACGAATGATCGACAAAAGATCGGTTTGATAGACATTCTTTTGAAAAAATGAATAAAAAAAAAAAAAAGAAAAAAGAAAAAAAAGAAGAACAAAATAAAACGAAAGAAGACTTTATTAAAAACGAATAATGAGTTACGAATTTTTACAAAATATTATCTTATGACGCATAATACTTGCCCTTTTAAGAACTCGTTGTTTAATAATTGCCAAGTATTTCAAACAAAAAAGATATTTCTTTTTTGTGATACAATTTTAAAACTCTTTTATGGACGGAAAAAAAAAACAAAAGTAATGAGAAAAGGAAACGAATTACTGGCGAATACATAGAAAATCATTTGCGTAAATCATTTTGTAATTTCCTTTTAGGGAGACACTTGTCATGATATATTATCACGAAAGTAAAATGGAGAAATTATCGGTTTACAATCCGATCTTTTAAATCGATCTTTTAAACCTTCGTAAATACTCCTTTAAAAACAGAGAAACATTATGGGAGAAAGTTAATTGAAGTGATCGATACGAAAGGACCATTTTGCGATAAAATCGCGTGTGCATAGAGAAGCATATTATAGAGAAGAAATAAAGAAGAGTGGAAGCGACCACGTCCACACATTCGCGCGATACACACGCATACGTGCACAAAATAATAATAATAATAATGATAATAATGATAAGAAGAAGAAGAAAAAGAAAAAAACAAACAAACAGAAATTGGGCAAAACATATTCAACTTAACAATTACTAATTAACATTAAACAAGTAATCAAATGACTTATAAATGATTATGATTACCGAGTAATCAAATTAATGATTTACGATCATAATTATTGTTTATCATTCTTTTCTATCAATTTTAATAATCTTTTATTTTACGATTACTAATTATCGATTACGTCGAGGTATATGATATCATTGATGGACTTTGTAAAGATGATTATTTAAACGGACATTATTGTAATCATAATCGTTTTACCTGACCGATTACTAAAGCAATCAAAACAGTTATCAATTATGCCCTACTCTGATTAGAAGAAGCAAAGTATGTTAATAGAGTGTGGGTCATCTAATCGCGAGTGTAACCGACCGATTGTCCTTCGACAGTCTAACGAAACTGTAAAAAAGAAAAATTTCACAGCGAAGTTTTCCACTTCGAAAATTAATAATCGTTTTTAATGGACGTTCGCGTAATATTTCAAATAGTCGATATACTTAGGAGATAGATTTTCGATGTGTGAACAATTTTCTTTACAAAGAATCCACCGTAAAACGATAATATCGAACGAAATAATCGATTGGTTTCACTATAATGACCAGCACTCTTTAACTCGCACTTTATATCTACACTCACTCACAAATACACAAATACACGTACACACATATACTCACACATCTACGTAACCTACCTACACGCAATTACATCAACACGAACTTATGCACACACGGAATGCAGTGTTGTGAGAAGTACCTATGTAATTTTAATACTCGGACAAAGGAATTGGTTAAAATTTATAATCTCCTGCGCCACGAATTGATACTTTAATTCGAATAATTGAAGATTTTTAACAAGAAGGGTTGATTCGTAATCAACAGTCATTTAACTCGCTCGGACTTTTTTCTCGATCTTTTCGTGCAATACTCTGAGAATTACCGTGTATCGATTAAATAATTTTCATTTTCTTTTTTTCTTTTTCTTTCTTCTTTCCTTCCCTATTCTTCTTTTTTTTCTTTTTCTCTATAAATCTGTCCTTTCATCGAACGTTTAATTTCTTTGTTCACTGCCACTATAACGATAATAGTAAAGAACACGATGGAAAAACATTCTTTTTCTTTAGTAATAGAAACTTCGTTTTCTCTTAAAACTTTTCATCTATACATACATACATACATACATATATAAATATATATACTTGACTTTACGATTATGAAAGTCGATTATTCTCATAATAATCAAAAACTTTTTAAAAATATATTCGCAATACAAAGTACCTGATATATCCGGTTTATCTTCCATTTCCGTAAGAAATTAAACAAACATTTGTATCGATTAAAATTTTTTGTTCACATTAATATTATTCCTATAATTCGTGAGTTCTCACGAGTGCGGAATAATAGATGTGAATAAAATAATTCGCGATCGTGCGCTGATATATATATATAAGCGCCTCAGAGTTTGCCAAAAGCAATAACGAGATTTTCGCGGTACATGGTTTTATAAAAGTTGTCCGCCTACTTGCCCGCCAGTGGCTCGAGAATGCCCTTCTTTAACTCCAAACTGCTTTTCCTTCCTCCGCTTTAATTACATAGTCCTCGTTTTGTAAACGAAACCGCGCACTCCTTCTCTCCCTGTAACATCTGGCAATGGAATTGAATCTGCAAAACTCTCGAAAAGTATGTCGAGTGACTTTGAAATAGGCGCCATTACTTTTCCACGATTTTTACCGGGTATGTATTTCTTTCTCTCTCTCTCTCTCTCTCTCTCTCTCTTTTTCTCTCTTTGTCTATGTGTCTGTCTCTCTTTCTCTTCATTTTGTTCTTTTACTTCTTTTCTGTGGTGTTTTTTCTATCTTTCTTTTTGTTGCACTATTTCTTTCTCTATTTTTTCTTTTCATCTTTTCTTTCTTCTTCTTCTTAATACACACGTATGTCAATAAAGTGTTGCAAGTTGAAGAGGAATTGTCGAGAGAACGAGTTTCAAAAACGAGCGTCTTCTTGAGAAATTTCACGTTGGTGCCAGTAAATAAATATCCAACCTAGTGCATAGTTTCTATTGTATGTTTGTATAAACGTTTTCGTACGATTTCTTTAAACGACACTCTTAACAAAATAATTTCCTATTAGTCGTATATAACTAACTTCGTGTATTTTGGAAAAATTTATTCAAATAATAGGATTTTGTCGGTGGACATATAATTACGGACAGCATTGTGTTCGATTCGTTCTACACTCGTACACATACATACATATATATATATATATGTACGTATTACATGACTAACCCTTTATTAATTAAGTACTATTTCAATGACAATAGTTTTAATCATTGCGTCGCTACCATTATTATTACCGACAATTCTACGATCATTCGAATATTCGATTATGTTATTCTACTTGTGTCATTCGAAATACGTATTGAAAATACAATTGAAAAATTGTACATTGATGAAAAATATAAATTTCTTATTATCTGCTCGATCGATGAAACAAATCGAATATTCAAACGTTTGGATTCTAATAAAAAAATTTCAAGAAAAAAATCAATCGATGATCCTGATCGTATATCGGTTTGTGTGTATATATGTATATGTATATATATATACACACACACACATATATACATATATATATATCATCAGTCACTTGAACTCGTTAAGGATGATTTATGAAAGCGTCTAGAAATAATCGTCAAGAGAGCGAGCATTATTACGAGATACATAGAGAGCGAGAACGTATATAAAACGAGCTATCCTTTCTAGACCCGTCTATGAGTCATCTTGAACGGACCGGTGACCCCGTCCATTCTTTGCGAGCATAATACGAAAAGAAAAAAAAAGAAAACAAAAAAAAACAAAACAAAAAAGCATAGAAGTGTGTCAAAAGTCGACTGCCTCCACTGGCTCTGCTCTATTTCGTAACGAGAGTCTTCATACATACTTACATAGATACATACATACATACATACATACATGCATACATCTACCTAAACATATTGCAGAAAACGTGCTCTCTTTCCGCCAAGTGTAATTATTAACTCGGTAGACGTATCCAAGTCACCGAAATTTCAGGCGAATGAGAAAGAAAAAAAATAATTTCTTTTTCAATGATACCATCATTCTTCAGCGTTATCAAAGCGTTAGCCTCTTACACACAGGCGTTAAAAATATCCTTTTTGAAATGCATTGTATGTACGTTTTTTAAAGTACTCCGAAAGCGCATAATGCGTCTTATAATGTATTAAAAATAAAAAAAACAGGGGAAAGATAATAGGGTGGAGAGAGGTGGATGATGATGTTGATGATTATAATGATGATGATGATAACGATGACGATGATGACGATGACGATGATGATGATGATGATGATGATAATAAAGATGTAAGAAGAGAAAAGGAGGATGAAGAAAATAGTGCGAAAACAAATCTATGTATTATAATATTATTACGTATTACGTACGCTACAACACTGCACACTCGTGGTGAATATGATAGTTCCGTGGGTAAGAGATAGGGGGAAAAAATTTTTTTTCGGTATGTGGTAAAACAAATAAACGTTCGTAAGGGAACACACACGTGTCACGCACAAAAAGAAATATAGGACGGAGGTGAAGTAGAAGAAGACGGACGATGTTAATATATTCGTCGTGCATGGATTTGCTAATCGCGCACGCACGTTTTTTTGTGTAATAAGCGTACATATACCTAACAGGAAGAAAGAAGAAGAGGAAGAGGAAGAGGAAGAAGAAGTTAAAGAAGACGAAGATAAAGATGAAGATAAAGAAGAAAAAAATAACAACAAACGTGTATAATGTACGACTTTTTTTAAACGTAGATAATTGTAAACACCGATGTACTCAGTCTATGTTTATATACGTGTTTTATATTAACGAAGAATATGAGTCGAGAGTATAAGGTGCCAAAGATGCAACGAGCGTGTAGAATTGTATAGCGCGATAACATTTAGAAAATCGTGGAAGAATATACTCTATTGTCTGTGACTCTAACTTCCCATTGTTTCTATATTCATGTCGATAAAGAGAAGAAGATTAAGAAAAAAAGAAAGAGAAGAAAAGAAAGAAAAAAGAAACACAAAAAAAAATAAGATAAAAAGATAAAAAATTTTCTTGCATTCTCTTGTTAAACTCAAAAAGCGTCCGGCTATCTCGATTTAAACGAAATATTCAATTTATGTGATTCAAGCTTTATCATTTATTATTCGTGAATTAGTAATTCATCGGAACTGATATTTAATTGTTCTATGTCGTACGGCGTTCTAATACGTATAAACGATTAATAACGCATGGAAAATTAATTAAACAACCGCAAAAACATTCCTTTCCTAACTACTTTTACATTCGATGAAAATTAAGATGAGGATTTTTCTCAAAATATTTTCTATATTTACTTTCTCCTGTTTTTTTTTTCTCTCTTTTTTTCTTTACATAAATTTTAAGCGAGATCAAAATAGGTTTTAAATGGCCGGGCGCTGAACCTTTTCGAATCACTCGTTTCTTCTTTACATTAATTTTTCCTAACGAAAAGAATCACATTTATTTTTGTTCAAAGTGGATTAAAAGAAAAAAAAAATGAAAGGAGGAATTAAATGAGTAAAAGATAAAAAGGACGTAATTATAGAACATGGATAAATTCGTATAAAAACGTCTTGAATTTACCAACGATCTTTACAATTTTTATAAAAATTATTTGCAGTAAAAAAAATGGGTTGAGACGGTGGGCGGAGGGGAATGATTGAAATCAATACTTATCTTTTTTCTTTTATCCATCGAATTTCCATCTGCTTCCTGTTGTCGCTACGCGTTAAGTTCATCAAAATGAGTTCTAATTCTCGAATATGAAATACGTAAGTACGTTTAAAACGAAAAGAAAATGATGAAGGAAATAAAAAAAACATTTCGAACTTCGCCAACAGATACACAAATTTGTACGCGATTTCGAAAATGATCGAAGCATATGACGTAACGTAAGCTGCTCTTAACACAGCAAGGGTTATGAAGTTCCTTGTCCTTGCAATAAAGAATTTAAATATATCTGAAATTCAAATAAAGATTTTTTTAACAAATCTTCTCAATCAAAATGTTGTCTTCTATGCACGATATCGGCAACGAAGGAGAGAAAAAAAAGAAAAGAAGAGAAAAGAAAAAAAAGCAAACGAAGCAAAAGAAAAAAAGACAAAAAAACGAAAGAAAATCCCCCAAAAAAAAGAGAGAGAGAGAGAGAGAGAGAGAGAGAGAGAGGAAAGAAGAAATTTCTTTGAACCCTAAAAAAAATAGATCCTGTTGTTTACTTTTGTACGTTTATATAATTATTAATTTTTATATGTCAATCTTCATAATTCGAACTTCCAAAAGCCTTATATTTCCAATGAATTGGTACTCTTACATCTTGGCTAACGGTTGCCGCAAGAATTTTTACAAATGTTCTTCCACGGCGCATTCGATCGAGGGGGAATACAAAAGTAATGCTAATTTATGAATAAACTTTAATATACAAATATTGTACGTAGTTCCAAGGCATGTTATTTCCTCTGCACACGAATTTCCTTTTTCTTTCTTCTTTTTTTTTTCGTTTTTTTTTTCTTCCATTTTTTTTTCTTCCCTTTTTGTCCAAGATCGATATCACTCGCTACTGCGTACTTTACATAATCGATCGCTTTGAGAAACGATGCGGGCACATTCAAAATTTCTTTTTTCTTGTGCGACTCTATGAAATTTTTAGTGATCATTGAAAAAAATAAAAATAAATATACAAAGATAAAAGAAATAAAAATGGAATGAAATAAATAAATGAAAAAAGAAAAAAAAAAGAAAAGAAAAATAACGGCGTAAACAAAAAGTAATTGTCTTTTTGTTTTGCGACTTATTGTTGTTGTGTTACATCGTTCTCATGTTACGATCGTACGAAGATCCACATCCTCGAAGCCTATTATTGTTTCTAAGGAAAAGAATCAAACTAGAGAAACGGTTTAAACGAGAGCACCGTCTAAACGAAAAAAATTGTCTAAATAGCAAAATGGCACGGACAATAAAATAAAGGCGATAGTAAGCTACGGGATATTAAAGAGAAAGGTAAATAGGTATAAAAAATATCTCTCTGATTGGCAGTACGCAAAAACGTTTCTATCCTCAATAAAAAAATATGTTAAAACGAATATAGGACAATTAAATTCTATTTTCTTCGAAAGGGTTACTTAAAAAGAAAGAAAGAACTGATAAATGCTTACTCTCGCCTAATTATATCAGAAATTCAAAAGAAATTTAATTAAAATAAGGACGAGTCTTTGAGACGCCGTTGATAATTATTTTCTCGCTAATTAATAATATAAAATTCCTGAAGTGAGAGGCAAAGTGAAAATGAAAGGAAGAAAGAAAGAGAGAGAGAGAGAGAGAGAGAGAGAGAGAGAGAAGAAAAAAAGAAAAAAAGAGAAAGAGAGAGAAAATGAGAGAATACTATATGCGCGATCATTATTAATTAGAAATTGTACGTTTATACATTGGGTGCTCAGGAACGTCTACATAAAAAATACTCGCAATACGTTGCGAAAAATCTATCCTATAAAGTACACGTAAAGTTCTATGATTGTGGATACTGATGCTTTGCGTAAATCGCCGTACAAAAGAAAAAAAGCTTTTCCGCGATTCTTTGTCGTTGTAATAGTAGTAGTAGTAGTAGTAGTAGTAGTAGTAGTAGTAGTAGTAGTAGTAGTAGTAGGAGTAGTAGTAGTAGTAGTAGTAATAGTAGTAGTAGTAGTAGTAGTAATAGTAGTAGTAGTAGTAGTGTAGTAGTAGCAGTAGTAGAGTAGTAGTAGTAATAGTAGTAGTAGTAATAGTAGTAGTAATAGTAGTAGTAGTATTGTCGTCGTAGTCGTCGTCGTCGTCGTCGTCATATTTTTCGTGATAAGGTAACTATGCAACGATACATTGATTTTTATTGTCATTTCGATCTTATTATCCCCTCCTTTCATTTCGATACCTACAAAAATGTTGTCCTTCTAATCGTTAATCGATCGTGCACCCTTCTCACGCAAAAATCTAAGTTTCTTCGCATTATCGCATTAATATACTTTACTTACATGTGCACGGTGAAATGCACGCTTCCTTCTGAACGCGTATAACTACCAATATTCCTACTTAAAAATGAGCCCTAAGTTGGACATGTCCTTCGCTTGCACGTGCAATTCGTTTAAGAATCGTAAGCAAGCCGAAAGGTGGTGGTCCGGTTATTAAGAGAACTATACCATTAAAATCTAAAAGGCACAGATCAATACTTCACCGATTAGATTAATCGCTGACAACGAGTAAACAAAAATATACTCGGCCATCCACAGCACCGTTAAATTTATAAACTACAATCGTATTAGAAAAAGATTATATAAGTGGCCGTCGAAGAATATCAGCCGCGTGAAAGTCGTTAAATTAAAGAGAGATTGGTCTAACTAAAAAGAAAAGGACATTCACTTGGCGAAGTCCTTCGACTCGTCACCGGAATGGCCCTTTCTACGGGGTAGTTGTAGAGTAATAGGCTGAACGTCCTGAACATCTTTCGGTTCGTGATTCGAACTACGGAACGTTATCTTCAGATTCGGCACGTGTTGTTCTCCGGCCCAGTCGAAATTGAATATCGGTGCCTCGGAATGTAAGTCGGAATCTGGTGTGTCCGCAGGAGTCGTCGGTGTCGTGATATATGGACTTAGCTCCTGATGAACCACGTCCGGGACCCTCTGCAATGCGTCTGACCATGCTGGACTGGAACTCCAGTGTTCCGTCGAGGACTCGACTGGCTCGGCGGTCGAGCCAACGGTTATCGATGCTGGTAAAACTTTCGTAGGGAGTCGTTTGTGGACGGTACTCCTGTTCGCGTCAGGAAGGAGTATCACATCAAACCTGATTGACCGTCAACCGTACGAATTTGCTCGCTAATGAAAGATAGAACATCGTTTACCCACCGCTGATCGGTACATCCGTATTCCTTGTCCAGATCGGTGATGTAATATTTCGGAGTGTCCGTGCCGCTGCTAAACTGCCCGTGATACTGCACAAACTTCGCTCTGTATCCCGCCAAATGCAAAGTACTTTTTTGATGAGACTTATGGTATCTACCGGAGAATTGTCCAAGCCCGTGATGATGATTGCCATGTTGAGAATGAAATTGAAGACTTCTGTTATCGTGCTCTTGGGCACTACCGATGGACATGTCGACCGGTTCGACATCGTCCCAAGGCAATCTAGTTGGATAATCGACAGGTTCCGTCTTAGTGGATCTATGAGATTCTTGATCCAAATTGCAAATCGACGGGGATTGCTCGGCGTCGCTACCGTGTCCCAATGACGACGAACGTACATACTCCTGTTGTTGCTGCGATCCACTACCTTGTGTTCCGACGGTATATTGCACCCCGCGTGTCTGACCGGTCGAACATATACCGTAGGTAAATTTAGCTTGAGAAGAATATTGATACAACCATGAACTTGATCGCATCACTTCAGCCTCTCGATCGCTGCAATGATATATCTTGGAATTAATATATTATATTCGAAGACAAATATTCGAAATACGCATACCTTAATACTTGATTGGTGCACACGATTATAGGATGCTGACACTCTTCCGAAGTTTCCTTAACTTGGAGAACGCAATGAACCCAAAACCACCTTCCGGAACGACTTTGTAGCCTCAACAATGCCGTACTCGATCGTTCTTGATCGGATTGTATAACTAAAAGATATCGAAGATTCGCACAGGTTCTATAAATAACGAAAGAGAAGATATATTTAACAGAATTCGAAAGAATTTTACCTGTTTGGTGTTTGCAATAAGCCGTTCGTATCGAATCCCAATGTAAGAGATTGTACCACGAAACACCAACGAGCTCCGAACGATTATACTCCATATGACTTTCCGCCCTGTAATTACATTAACTTGTAACATTAAATATTTCATCTGTTCTAACAGCAAAGTATAAAACTTCTTACGTTTTGTCAATGTGCAGGTACTTCATATCCATAGAGTGAATCGTAGTGAAGATATTTGTGGCCCCTTGAACGATACTTTCTCGAGTTTCTGGTAAGACTACCGGTGTACAAGATGCCAGAAAAACGAATTCATTACGATTACAAACAGGAACGAAAGGTAAAAAATGACCCTCCACGAGAACGACCTAATGAAATCATATTTTTTAATCGTATAAATCTAATTTTTTATCACGAAAATTATCTCACGAACTTTAACCTTTTGATCACCGAAACGAAGCTGTCTCCGAGAATTTCTTGATACATTGATCCGACAAAGGAAGAGCCTTCTATCGTTTGGTGCCGGACTGTTTCTTGCCAATTGATTTTGAACTACGATATGGTCCTGTTTATCTATCACGTCGTAAACACTATCCCCATGAATTAGCAGATCCTCCTAATAAACGCATGATTAAAGATTCAAATATGTTTCGTATATGTTTAACAATAAATCATACTCCTCGTCGTATCGTGATAAACATCTATTATATACATTTTTTGTAATTTATTACAACGCTGTCCGATCGACGATTCGCTAAAGTACTTTTATTATTCACAAAAAAGGAGAATAAATTTTTATTAAAAAAATTTAAGACCAAATCTATCGATTAACTATTATTAAATATTCTGTATTCGCGTGTCACGTCGTAAACATTTCCATTCACCCGTTTGTATTTATATACCCGAACGCGTAGATAAGTTTTATTGTATCCTTCCAATCGCATATATTATTTATTTAGGAGTTATGTTTTTATAAAAAAGAGAAAAAGGAACAAAAAATTTCACGAATCGTGCCATTCGATTGCAAATTCATTTGAAACGTTTCATTGACAACAATACTTTCGTGATCCTTTGATAAAAGTTAAATAACATCGGTTCTATCCTAGATAAAAAAAAAAAAAATACGTATCGTGATTACCATCGAATGCCCGAGGTATTCCGCAGCGTTTTCCGATATGTACAATAATTTTCCTTGTTGCGTCATCATCATGATAAATCCGGACATAGCCTGAAAGAATTGTATGCACTGTAAAAAATATATTCGCGCTCCGTACAATGGACTTAAACCGTTAGTATATCGTGATAGCAACGAGCGAAATATAAGTACTTTCGAGAATCCAATGTTCGGCGTTGGCATGTTCGATGATTCTGACGGGCAATTCTTCAGGGCTGAAACAAAAATACGATTTGATCGACTATTAAAAAGAAGAAGAGCAAAAATAAAAACACATTCAGAAAAAAATTTTCGTTTCTATGCATATAGAGAAAAAAAGAAAGTGAGAGAAAGAGAGAGACAGTCGTACACGCGCGAAAATTTTTATTACAATGGGAAACGGTGGTAAAACATTATTGCCATTTGTAAACGTCTTGCTAATGTTTACGTCTCTTATCGCACACGATAAGACACCTCGAAAACGTGGATCATAAAATACGATCGGTACGATTCATGTCTATCCCGGTCTCAACGAAATTTTCAACTAAATCAAAGAAGAAAAAAGGGATATGACGGAATGAAAGACAGGGAGAGAGGGAGACAGAGAGAAAAAACAAAGTTAAAAAAAAAAAAGAAAGAAAGGAACGATCACCCGCGAATTCTACGAACGTGTAAAACGAAAATGTAAAACTTCGGGTAATCGTAGTCGAAGACAAAAATTTCAAAAAACTCGACTTCTGATTTCGTGATTTTCTCACGAAAAACGAGAAGGAATAAAGACGACGACGACGAAGATGAAGAAGAAGAAGAAGAAGGAGGTGGAGAAGAAGAAGAAGAAGAAGAAGCTGAAGCTGAAGCTGAAGAAGAAGAAGAAGAAGAAGAAGAAGAAGAAGAAGAAGAAGAAGAAGAAGAGGAGGAGGAGAAGGAGGACGAAGAAGAAAGGAAAGGTAAAAACATAAGAGGCAAGGAGGAAGAAAGGAAAGAAAAGACGGTGGAATAAAAAAATGATTATGCTAATGCAACGTGGCCACGCTTGCGAGCTCCGCTACCACAGACTATAGTATTCGATAAGGGGGAAAAAGGGTGGGTGGGTGGTTGGAAAGAAGAGGGACGGAGTTCGGAGAGGTGGGCGAATAATCAGAAGGAAAGACGAAGAAAGATAGAAAGAGAAAGAGAGAGAGATAAAGAGGGAGAGGAAGAGAGAACGAGAGAGAGAGAGAGAGAGAGAGAGAGAAGGATAGAAAGACAAAGCTAAAGGAAGAGGACGAAAGATGGAGGTAAAGGGAATGGAGGTAAAGGAGTCAGTGAGAAAGAGAGAGAGAAATACAGAGAGAGAGCAGGAGAGAGAATGAGAAAGAGAGGGAGAGGAAGGGAGGGAGGGAGAAGATAGAGCAAGGGAAACGGAGCTTCGGCGAAGAAGGAAAGAAAGAGCGAGCTAGAGAGAGAGGAGAGGATATAGGGGGAGTATGGGTTACAGGAGCGTGAGAGTGTTGTTGCAAAGGCCGAGAGGTCAGCGGATCACCCGGAACTCGCGCTTAGACTCTACGGAGTTTGAACGCGCGCCGATCTTGCCTTCTTGCCTTGTACCTTCGCGTCCCTCTCTCTCTTTCTCTCTCTTTCTTTCTCTCTCTCTCTTTCTTTCTCTCTCTCTCTCTCTCTCTCTCTCTCTCTCTCTCTCTCTTTCTTTCTCGACATTACCTACCTTTACGCGAGCGAACGAACGAACGAGCGAGCGAGCGAGCTAGACGGCGTTCCTTAAAACTTCTAGGCTTCTAATACACACCGGTATTGCATCGAATGTAAGAGAGTAAACGGGCGCGAACGGGGATATCGTACGTTCGATTCTCAAGACTCTCGACATGGTGTTTATCGCAAATATAAATCAGCGGGTATTTAAAACGCTCCGATTTCACTACGATCAACCTCGAAGACGACGAAGAGGATCCTCCAATCGTCCTTCCGTTCTCCTTTCGAAGGAGGAAAAAGATATAAAAAAAATTGAAAGATGAAAGGAAAAGCTAGTAAAGTGTCGGCTAAAGAGATCATAGAAAAATTCTTAAAAGATTTTCGATATATCGATTACATTTTTAGGAAGAGGATCATTCAAGGATTATTTAATGTTCCTTCTTGATTTTCAATAAGTCGACTCGAACGATCACCTTTAGGACGTATTAACGTTCGGTTTAACGTTTCGTATGATATAGATTTAATGCATACGATCTGCATTATCGTTTCCTTACGGACAATCGAGAAGAAAGAACGACAATGATCGAACATCCGATCTCGTTCTCAATAAGACATCTTCCTTTGCTTTCTTTCTTTCTTTCTTTCTTTCTTTCTTTCTTTCTTTCTTTCTTTCTTTCTTTCTTTTTTTCTTTCTTTCTTTCTTTTCTTTTTATTCTATTACAGAGACCAGAGAGAAAGTAGTAGTTAAGAAATTTATTTTAGAACCGTCGAGGAACAACGTCGTCGTTCAACCATCGTCGTCCCCTAGAAAAAAGATAATATACGATGCGTATGTATGCAGGTATTATACGTTGGAAATAATATTTTTTTAACGCGCGTTATTTACGCGTTCGCGCGATTTGATTACAAGTTCATAAATATTTTTCATACTTTCAAGATAAAAACGTCGCCGAAGGCTCTGGCTTTGAGGTATCATAAAACGTATGCGCGCGTTTTTCGTCGTAAGTTACGAACGAAATATCCGCGAAAATAAAAATCTCGGCAAACGTTTCGATTCGAATGATCGTTCGTACGTGCGCGCGCGCGAAAAGAACGTGCGAATGACTTTTGTATCGATGATCTACGCAGGGCATAAAAAAAGAGAAAGAAAAAAGAAAAAAGAAAAGAGAAAAAAGGAAGAAAAAAAAGAAACAAAAAATTTCTTTCTTCCGACTCATTATCCCATTGATCTATTCCATATATAATACTTGCTACGTTGTTCCGTGATAAAGAGATATTGATAAAAGATTTTACCGTAAGCGAAATACGCTACGTCCGGTATTTTTGGTCCGTCTACAGAGTAACCTCCCTTCCTCCCTTGCGACCCCTCGTCTTTCATACATGGTTATGCATATGTTCGTCCCCAAACACCTAAAAACAATACGGATATCATTAATTTCACACGAGTGTTCACCGACAATTAACAACGAATTTCGAACGACGCGTGCAACCTGGTTTACTATTTTAAACCGTTTACCATATTTGCCGTATAAACGATTCTTTAGCGCGAACTTTAGTACGAAAAGAGCTTATTATAATTTCATCGCGTTTTGCATAACCATGTTTGAAGAAAAAATAAATAGAAAAGAGAATAAGAGAGAAAAGGATAAACAGAAAAAAAAAATACAAGAAAGAAGAACGAAGAAATTTTCAAGGGAGGTAGTAGCGTAGGCGCAAATAGTTTTACGTTCGTCATCGAAAATGATGTTAATGTATATTTTCGATGGCGTAATGTATTTTTTCGCGGGGTTGTTATCGGTGCGCTGAAAAAAAAAGAAAAAAGAAAAAAGAGAGAAAAATGTATGCCATATTTTTTTCTTTTCTTTTTTTTGTAGATCAACCATCGCGGTTCGTACGAAGTTCGCGGGAGTTTAGGTAAAGAAATCCCGTAAACGAGGATCGCATATCGACGACTTTCTTGTAATACCTCTGCGATATTGCAATCACCGTTACTCCATCCGACGACTCCCACGTATACCCTACGTGATCGCTTTTACGTGCATCGTTACGCCGAGCCGTTTAACGTCGGCAAAGTCGGTTGGAAATTTTTTCAAACTTAACACTCGCGGAAATACACGATACCTTCCGCCATTTTTCGATTTTTACAAAGGAAGAAATTTGCTTTCTGGCGGGTACGTTCTTGTCCTTCCACTTTAGAGCAACGTACGTGTAATACAGAACACGTAAGTAAGTAAGCAAGTACTACTACGTAGGTATAGTTGCCCATTTGCCGGCATTAAAGTCTCAAGCGACGCTTCGCTATATCGAAGTCCCATCCTCGCTTCATTTTTCTTCTCTGATATTTCATTATCTTTTAAATCGAATTTATCGGATAATTTATTAACGAGTTATCAATTACGAGTACATCGATATAACTGACTGATATATGAATATAAATATATCTACGAGTTAAAACATAATTTATTGACGGATAAAGACATTGTTCCAGACAGAGAGAGAGAGAGAGAGAGAGAGAGAGAAAGAGAAAGAAAGAAAGAAAGAGTATTGAAAACTCGTCGTTTCGACGAAAACGACCAAAGAATTGTTTTCTAACGTGCCGTCGACTTAAATTGACGAAAGACAAAAGGGAAACGCTCCAGAAGGGAAGATAAAAGCGATTCGAACAGATAGACGCGACTTTCCTATTACTCCGAAACATACCTTGTTGAAAGTAGTTGGCTTTTCGCAGAAAGACGCAGACCAAGGCCATAAGTTGCAACTGAGAAAGTCTCTGCCGTGTCGAGGGCGGTAGCGGGAGTAGATCACGTAAATTCGCGATTTCGGCATTTATCAGGTCCCTTCGTAGTTTGCTGGCGCCTTTCGTCGATTTGCTCGCATCTATCCTTCAAGCACACACCGATGCGTTACCACTAAACATACGTTCCATCGCGATTGCCGCGTTCGCATTTTCGCGCCCATCGAGTAACGTTCTCCCATTTTTATTTTGTTTTATTTTTCTTATTTTTCTTTTTTTTTTTTTTGTATCTCTTACTCGAAAAATTCTCAATCTCGTATTTCGTTTAACCACGAGTAACGGCGTATACGACGAAAATTCTAACTCGCACAATCGCGAGCGAAATTACTCAGGAATATCTACGCTCGCCTCGACCAAGTGATACTAAGTGAGTAAGGACAGACATAAGAGTTAAGAATTCTACTTATCGAACGATTATCCGTCGGTTGTCGGTTCCTTTTTTATTGTCAACTTGTATCTACCATTTCGAAATGGAAAGATCTAGAAAGAAAGATTCCCGCGAAAAAGTTATTCTTTAAACTACCCTTCGTTATCAATGTCGTGAAAAGTAAATACTATTATAAAAAGTGAATAGATCCTGAGAAACGACAGAAAGATCTATACCCTCCCCCCCTCCTCGTCTACCATCGAAATTCTTAGATCGTGAATTTCCCGACTATATCGATGATGAAAGATTCTAGAGTGAAGAGTAAACAGCACGATACCAATATCGGACTTACCGATTGAACATATTTTGGTGGCCAGGAGGACATTAGCTGTTGATCAGCGGTAGACGTCGAGCGGGACATCCGGGTCGGCAGGTTCTCGCGAAACTGCAGCTACGATCTAACATCCGGGTCATAACGCGCTACTACACTGAACACGTGGATACTGGCGGAGGCTGCATCTCCTACCTCCTCCTCACCATTACCACCTCCACTAACACCTCCACCACTACCTCCACCACCACCACCACCACCACCACCACCACCACCACCATTACCACCACTACCACTACCACCACCGATAGACCACCTCCACCTTCTCCTCCTCTTTCTCTCCTCTTCCACCCGCACAAACCATTGCGCTTTCCTGTCATCTCTTTCTCTCTTTCTTTCTTTCTTTGTCTCTCCAGTTTGAAGCTGTTTCGTTTAATTCTCTTTCTCTCTCAGTTTCTCTCTCTAACTCCTTTCTTCGCCCCGCTCCGCTGGGTCACGATCCAGCAGTCATGTTCTTCTACCACCGCCATCGCGATGTACTAGTACCACTACCACTACTATTACCACCACCACCACTACCACCACCATCATCATCACCACCACCACTACCATCATCATCATCATCGTCATCATCATCATCATCATCTCCAGCGGCAGCACACCACCAACATCATCACCACCACCACTACCACCAACAGCATCACCGTTACCACCTCAGCTACCAGTAATGCCTCCTCTTCTCTACGTGCGGTTTTGCGCGCGGTACCTCCCAGCAGCCAGGACATTTTTGGCGGTCTCCTGCGAAAGTCTTTCAGTAGCCGTCACTATTACATAACCGCGATGCGATGTAATCACCTTTGCAGAATACATTCTTCTCTTCGTCTTCTTTTCTTTTCTTTTCTTTTTTTCTTTACTTTTTCTTTTTTTTTTTTTTTTGCTTTTCTTTTCTTCTTTTTTCCGGCGCCAAGGACCTATATCTACGTGTTTAGATGTATTTTAATAATACACCGACACGGTAATGAGATTTGCGTTGCATTGAGATTATCGGGTAACAGATTAATTATTTCTTTCAAACGATATAAATTGATTGATATGTGTATTGTGAATTTAAAAGATTTGTTTCTTCTTGTAATATTTTTATATCTTCAAGTATTTCTGTGTTATTGAGCAATCTCGAAATTATAGGACGTGCGTTTAAGAAGGCTGCAACGTAGGAGGAAAAAAAAAAGACAGCGACTATTCTATAGCACGGACCAAATTCAATAAAATAAATTTGCGATGATAAAAATTGTATGCTATGATTTGTTAGTATTATTATACGAAGTTAATATAATCGAAGGGATCGTTATTATTTATATGAGGAATCAGTGATATTTTATTTATACAAATATTACATTATAAATACATTGCATAACTCGTTATCATACAGTATGTTCAAATTGAATACGATCGTATATTTCGTAGAATTATAGAAGATCGCATATTACAAATGTAATTATTGAATTTATCGATTCTGGAAATACTCACATGTATGTATATTGCCATATGTTTATGATTGATATTAATAACAAAATAACTTCTTCATGAAATTATCGAAAGATTGATATAAAATAATAATATAAACATGTCGTATAATGACACAAAGAAATTATTTTATTTTTATTCGTAAGAAAAAAATCATGAGAAAATTTTAATTCGTAAATTGTTTAATATAAAGATGCATGCATAACACGTACGATGCATACATTTCGCATGTATTTCATTTATACATACATTCTCGTTATTCATTAATATTTTCAATATTCGATAAATGTGTATTATCATTTATTGTAACGAACTATAAGAAATTAAAAAATTTCTCAACCGTTCATTTCTTTTTTTTTTTTCGTTTACTGTAAAATAAAATAATTGATTGAGATGTTATAAAAAATACGATTATCAAGTAAATAATTAAAGATAATATGTAAATGCATATATTATAAAACATTCCATTAGATTCTATATTTTCGTTGTATGCTGGAATGGCATGTAGATGATTCTGCAAACGAAGCACAAACAGTAATTGCATTTCCATTGGCTCAACAGCATATTTTATGTGCACATTGAAATTGCGAGAACGCTTTATGTTCATTTTAAATAATTAAATTCATATGGAAACACCCGAGCACATTATATTGATTTTTTAAATATAAAGAACGTATAATCAAATAGAATTAGTCATTTCGACAAAGTGAAAGTTTTGTATCTAAATGGAATTCTCGAAAAAGACAGGTACATTTTTTCCTCCGTATATATAAAAGATTTTTGTATTGGCATTCAGAAACAAGTTCTTTTTTAAAAATTATGTTAATCTTGAATGAAAGTATTATTTCTGTTTATTGTTATAATATTGCTACGGTAGTTATTATGTAAATCAAAAGTTATTCACAAATATTTGTTGAATAAACAAAATATAATAAACAATAAATATGAAATAAAAATTGCTGTAGTATAATCTATCGTCCGTCCAAAATATTAATTTGTACATATACGAATATATGTATACAACATAGCAATATATACACAAAAAACGGGAATTCTTTCTTTCATATTTACTAGAAACGTAATAGTCTTCTTTGGCACATTCACTGAAAAATCTAAAAATAAATACTTGCTTGTTAAATATGATATTAATCAAAGGACTACAAAGATCTAAAATAGGCTAATAAATTATGGCTAACGAATTGATCGAATATGTTTAATACTAGCGATATAAGATAATGTATGTGTTTCTGTATTGATAGTATTTAATGCATATTTACCTAATACGAGATCCCAAAAATGCTCGTTTTTATATAGTACTGTAAATAAATCGTTATTTAATAATGTAAGATAATCATCTGGTAATCGCAGGTTCGAATAAAAATATTGTAAACGAAATAAGTCTATGATCATATAGAATATTTCTTAATATACCATTTGATCATAAATTCTTGTAAGATAAGGTGTATTATTTACAATTTTAACATTTCACTAACTAGCTTTTACAATTTATCTCATTAACATGAGAAAACTTTTATTGACAATAATAGAAAACTTGGTAGAATTGTCTCTAAATTCCATAAGCAGTAACTATTCGATTTATGACGATCGTTAAGATTGCTATTATTTCCTAAGTACTTACGAAATATAAACGTTTAACATATTATGTTAAAATAAGAACCTACAAATATATAATGATCATTGCAAATATACATAATGCGTGAGTTAGATAACATTCTATTATCTTTACAATACTGTACAATAAATCTATGCTTTTATTTGCTTTATAATAGGAACAAATCTTCTTTTTTTTTTCTACATATATAAAAGCTTAACTTTCATTGAATAACTTTAACCTGTGCATTATAGATTTTATGCAATCTGTACATAGTACAGAATATTTAACACTAAGTATATTATATTAAATTACTCTTACATGCTTAATGTTCTTTTAATACTTCCCAAATCTACCTATCCCTGAGTGATGCATCATCGTTACTAGATAACATCATCATAGTCGTAGATAACAGAAGTATCATATTGAAGTAGATTCATAGTTAACTCCTGATAATAAACAATGTTGCTTGAGTCTCTTTAAGTTCGCTATTAGATATGCATTTTCTATAAATAAATCCTTTGCAAGCATATCAGCTCCGGCTAATCTTTTAGCCTATAGAAACGATATTACAAAAATAAAATCATCTTTATTCACAGTGTCCTATTTAAAAGTAACATATCAAAAGTAAAAAGAAAAGAAAAGGCATACCTGTTCAGTATTCGCTTGAATTTGAATTTGTAATTTTTCTTGAGTATTATAAAGAAGACATCGTAATTCAGACACCTCTATTTGATGTTGAGACAAAGTTTCTATAATACAAATGATACATATTTCAAAATAAATCCAATTGATTCGATGAATGTTACGTTGATAAAAATTTAAATAATAACTTACGATGTAACACTTGTTCTATATGATGTTGCCGCTGTCTAAAATATTCTTCTAATTGACGTTTCTTACGTTCTTGTATCTGTAATTTCATATTCAAATTTTCCAGTATATTAATATCAATATTACATACTTGTTGCTGTGCAGTATCTTGCAAACATTGACAGTGTAAGCTGTTTAAAGTTTGCGATTTTATTAATTCTTGTATTAATAAATTGTTTTCTTTTCTGGACATGCTATGCTTGAATTTACTTTTTTTATCTTCTTTTTCTATAAATGTACGTTCAGGAATATTATTCGATTTTTTTTCTCCCGATTCCGATTTTTCACATTTATATACATTATTTGTATCCGGTTTGATACATTGCAATTGATTTAAATGACAATTTTCTACGCAACTTTCTTCCTCTATAACTTGCGACATGAAATGATTAGAAGGCACTGAATTTTCAAATATATGATCCCCTTTAAAATTTTCTGCAACATTAGATGTATTCCCGTCATACTGAGGTGATCTCGGTTGCAATTGCATATACGATTCAACGTTAAACGAATCGATGGGAATGTGATTACAAAAAGTACAGGATCGTTGAAAAACGCTTTCATCTGAAAACTGGGTTGATATATCAATTTTTTCTGGTCTCTCCAAATCTTTTAATTTTTCAATTAAATTTTTGATTTCTTTGTCTTTCTCCAAAATATCCTTCTCTGTTTGCATTTTCCATTGTTCAAATTCTCCTTCCAAATCTGAATACTGTATTACAAAGAACATCTTTTAGCTTTTTAAACAAAAAATAATTAAATTGTGTATTTATAAAAATAATGGTACAGATGAAACGTAAATTAAACTGTGTCATTAAAACATAAATAACCAAAAGCAAATTAAGTTACCTGCTTCTCCAAATTAAATGTTTCCTCTATGGGAGATAATCGACCGTCGTTTTTCACTTTATCTACTGGACTAATCATTTCTTCATATTCTGCCATTTTAGCAATAAGCTCTGAAAATTTTTCGTCACTTATTTTTTGTTCTTGTTCGAACAACTGCCTCTCTTCTTCTAATTTAGCAGCCCAATAATCTTCGCATTCTTCATATTCTGCTTTCAATAAATCAAGGCTTCCTTCTAATTCTAAACATCTTTCAGTCAATTGTTTTTTCTCAGTTTGCCAGCAGTTTTCTTGTTCCTGACAAACTGTAGTAGTAAGAGAATTATCATTGTTAGACAAAATCGTATTATTCTTCTTATCGGATTCATTACAAGGCACACTATAATTGGACGTAATATCTTTTTCTTTTAAATTCTTCATGTGATCCGTAGTAGAATATTCTTCTTTACGAGGTGGATAATCTCGAAGACTAGTTATTTTATTTTGTAGTAATTTAATATCTGTATTATTAAAATTGGTATCCATAGAATAAATCATTGTATCATTACTATTATGCATTACTCGTTTCGTAGATGTTGTTTTATTACATTTAGGGACAACAAAATCTCTTAATGATTCGCTTGTTCTTTCTTCACATTCAGTCTCAAGCTCAGAAGCAAGACTTTTAGAAAAATCAATTTCTTCAGTCAATGAAAATGTATTGAACTTTGATTGCCCACAAATAATAGAAGATATCGCGTCTTTATAATCACAGTTTTCACAAGAACAATCTCCACATTTTATTAGTAAATTGTTAAGATCTTTTATAATTTGCTCTTTATTATCTATTGTATCTATTTCAGCATTGCGCAATTCAACTGTTTCATTTATGCCATTGCTGCAGGATAGCTATAAAATATAAATACATTAGGTAAAACTACGTAGGAAAAGTATGAATTTTCACAATAATCTTATTTTCCTTGATACCTATAAGAAATATGAAATCATAACATAAAAATTTAATACATACAATTTCCTCTTTCTGCAAAGTCGTTTCTACATTGGTATTTGTTTCTGATGTAACAGCAACGTCAACTGCGAAATTATTCAATAAAATGATATTGTCGTATAACAAACATCGTTTGAAAAAATAAGTAAGATACGTTATAAAAGTTACATGGAAATTTATTACCTTCACTTTTAATTGCTCGCAAATTTGTTTCACTTTCACGCGATCTTGAAATCTCTAATTTTATAGTAAGTTCATCGTTTTGATCGCGCAGAGAAACTATTTCTGACTGCAACTGTTTCATACGATCTATTAAATGCAGAACTTGTTCTTCTTTTTTTGCATCTATATCTTCAACCTGAAAGTGATAGAAAAACGAAAATAAAAAAGAAGAACTGTAATATTAAATTATAGTGTTTTTTCAAAAATACAATTTATTTTTTTATGTAAAATACCTCGTCATGTTCTGCAGCAAGCATTTTAATTTGCATCAGAAGTTCATTGTTAGTTTCTTTGAGTTTATCAATTTGATTTCGAAGATTTTCATTTTCTGTTTCTAAAATTTGATTATCTTGTAAAGCAGTCAAAAGTTTATTCTTATTTTGATAGTTTTCTTGTTGCTGTGTTTGTAACTGTTGTTCTTTTACTTTCAAAGTAGTAGCATTACTTTCACGTTCTAAACTGAGTTGATTTGATAAATCTTTTATAATTTCAGAATGCTTATGCTCAATCTGTTTTAACAAATTTTGTTTAATTTCCTCTTGCCGAAAATGATGTTCATCAATTTCTTGTGCAAGTGAATTCACTCTCTCATTAGCTTCTATTATATCAACTCGTAATTTATCTCTTTCGCCTGTTATATTTTCTATCAAAATGCTGCAAAATACGAACAATATTATTGAATAAATATATCGTAGATCACTTTTTTATAATTTCATAAAAATCTGCATAGAATTACGATAAAAAACTGTTGCTGATAACATACTTTAAGTTGCGTAATTCCTCCTTATAAAGAAGAAAAACACCTTTCAACAAACTAATATGAGGCTGAATATCTGTATTAATTATAGAATCATTGAGACTTTTCAATTCATCGCATAAGGTAGTAACTAAATCACTTAGATTAATACTTGATGAGTTATATCCTAAATCGGATAAAAGAGAAGCTGCATCAGAAATACCAGCCATTTTCCACATATCGGTAACAATATTATGCTGGATAAAACTGTAATTGATAATATCAATGATTCATAAAGATTATAATTCGAGTAATATAAAAGATCAATACATTGGGCAATCAGTAAAATCGATATACTAATACGATACCCTGAATCACGATGTTGAAGTGTATCATAATCAGATTTTTCTTCGTTCGAATTTGTTAAACATTTTGGAGATATACCTTTGCAAGGCAGAATTAATTCTTCTTGTAAAATTGTTTGATTTTTAAATATATCTAGAAACTCATCTAAACTAATGAGACCATCGCTATTTTGATCAAGTTTTTCAAATATGCGTTGAGCTATCTATGAAAAAAATATGCTTACGTTTGACCGCATTCGTATATTATTATTACAAATTGTAAAAAGTGGAAATAAATACTTGTTTTGGAAGTGCAGAAGTTTCTCTATGATTAGACATGTAATATTTTTCTGCAGTATCTGCATTTTCTTTGAAATATACATTCATTTTTTGCCATAAATCTTTTAATCGATTTTTATCTAATATTAGACCTACAAAATATATTTAACGTGTAAGAAATATAAAAGAAATATGGAAAAGTCAAAAATAACAAAGCTTTGTACAAATATAATAATTGTTATCATGAAATAACATATATAGTAAATATAAAGATCACCTGGTTTTGTATTGCTATCATTCATATGAGATTTTTGAATTTCTGAATTTGAAAAGTCAGAAATTTTATCATTATCATTATTTATATTTACTTCTTGCTGTAACTGTATTGTACACTCCGTGTCACCTTGAGTCAAGAGCTCTTGTGTTTTGCCCAACAGAAGTAATAATCCACCTCGAAATTCTTGAAATGAAATTGATCGTTTTCCTGGAATACATTTTTTAATACATTCCTTTAATTCATCTCCACGATTATCAAGTTGTAATTTATCGCATAAAGAGGATAGATCCTCTTCTTTAAGTTCTGTTTGTCCTTTCATCAAACAACTTTCAAATACAGCAAGAAGCTGTTGTTCATAAGGACCATTGTTATGTTCACCCATGGCATCCTTTCATTGTTCTTTAATAAATCTTGTAAATACTTAACAGTATATCTATATTAAAAATGAATTTATTATTTAATATTTAAGTAATTAAGTGTAATAAAAATTAAGGTTAAGTGCTTTAATCTCTACAAAATAAAATATACTCTATAGTATCTCGATCAAATAAAATATTTGGTATACGTAAGCAATGCAACTATACTTTATTATAATCTCTATTACAATTAATACAATAATCAGATTAGAAATTATTTTATCACACTCACCTCGTTTTTATCACATGCACTGTGATTCCATGACTTTTCCGAGATTTATACTTAAATATGAATTTATGATCAAATAGAGTACAATGTATAATAAATTCTAATCACAGTATATAACTTATTACGAGTAATGTTAGCATAAAGAAGTCTATTCCCTCACACTTATTAACCTTTAGGTTATTCCTAAGTATGTTCAATATATTTGTGTCGTAAATGGTCATAACCTACTATTGTGACATACAATTGACATTGATATACTCCTAAATATACACACACATGCAGATAAATATACTATCATATTAGCGTACTTAGAATGATCCGTAAATTCTAATTAATCCATTAAACTCTAACCATTGTAATCAAATTTATTATTATTTAAATAAAATGAAAAAATATTTACATTTGTAAATTTTATATAACCAAAAGAAAAAAGATTTAAATTGCAACACGTCGCAATAGGTTGAAAATTCGTATCGAACAATATGACAATATGACCATAAACCAACTGCCAGATTTGTACATACGTTTGAAATTAAGTCTGACGCATAAAGTATGTATGTGCATACATACGAATGACACATTGCAATTTTAATCTACATAACCACATCATATAATAGAAAGAATATTCATTTAGATTTTATTTAATTTCATGAAGTTGTCAAAAATTAAATTAATTTCATATTATTATACGTACCAATAGGTAAACTTTTTTTTTTCTTGAAAAAAAAAAGGACAGCGTTTAAATAGCTAATTTTGAATACTCGAACTACACTGAAAGAAATGAAATGAAATCTCGTCTACTAAATATAAGATTAATTTTTTAATTATTTAGGTATATAAATTGAACGATAGTATAATCATTTTTCAAAATGCAATTTTCTGTTTAACAATTAAAAAACGAAAACATTAAGCCTAATAAACTATATCTATGCACATAACATACTCGGATGGTGATTGGCTAGTTCCAAACTAATATGCCGTATCTCGTGTCTCTGATTGGATATTTGCAGATACATACATATAGCTGTATTTACAACATCGCCTTAAAAATTTGGCGGCAATGAGAATTCTAGGGCAACAGTCACAAAGACAGAAGTGGATATTTGTAATTACTTATTTAGGTGTTTCGATAGAAGATTTTATGTGATAAATGTACTTCTGTTGCATATTTAAGATATGGGTATTACAGGATTATTACCATTTTTAGAGAAATCCTCAAGAAAAGCAAATATTAATGAGTTTGCTGGTGAATCTGTTGCCATTGATACTTACTGTTGGTTACACAAAGGTATATTTTCTTGTGCTGAAAAACTATCGTTAGGAGAACCAACAGATGCGTAAGTAATTACTTTATAATATGTCTTATTGTCATTTTCAAATTTTTCTTAAACTTAAAAAAATTAATATTTTTGTCAATCATTCATTTTATCTTAAAGTATGATTAACTTTTAACTTTTAACTTTTAACTTTTAGATACATAGTATATTGTATGAAATTTATAAAAATGCTTTTAAAATACGATATAAAACCTATTCTTGTATTTGACGGACGACATTTGCCAGCTAAGGCAGAAACTGAAAGCAAAAGACACGAGTATGTAAAGTTTTTTGTCGAAATAGCGTTTAAATATTATTTTATATAATGTTATTTTAATACAAGTATATTATATATTTTTAGAAAAAGAGTAATAAAACGTCGTCAAGCAGCAGAATTAATACGTAGTGGACAAACTGCAGAAGGCAGGAATTTATTAAGACAATCAATAGATGTAACACATGAAATAGCTCTAGGACTAATTAAAACATGTCAGAGTTTAAATATAGATTGCATTGTAGCTCCATATGAAGCTGATGCCCAATTAGCATATCTTAATACTAATGGTATAGCAGATATTGTTATCACTGAAGACAGTGATTTAACATTATTTGGATGTAAAAAAGTTAGTGACTTATACCACTTTCCATATAAAGAGATAATGATGATAAACATAAAAGAGTGATTAATGATATATTTTAATCATAGGTGTTCTTTAAAATGGATGTGAATGGTAATGGTCTGCTTGTTGAACAAGACAAATTGCATCTTGCTATGGACGTAAAGTCTACAGACTTTGACATAGATAAATTTCGATATATGTGCATTTTATCAGGATGTGATTATTTACCATCACTTCGTGGTATAGGATTAGTTAAAGCAAAAAAATTTATTCGAAGTATGAGTTCAGATAGTGATATATATAAGGTCAGTTTCTATGATATTATAATATAACATAATGCATATAAAAAGAAGAGAAGTTAATATTACTATTTTTACAGGCTCTTACTAATTTAGGAACTTGTCTTAATATGAAGTCTTTAATAGTCTCAAAGGAATATAGAGACAACTTTATGAAAGCATTTGTAACATTCAAACATCAATTGGTTTTTTGTCCCTTACAAAGAAAACAAGTACGTTTAAATTCTCCTTCAGCTGATGTTTCTGAAGATCAGTTACACCATGCTGGAGAAGAGATAGACCCTGATAAAGCATTACAACTTGCTTATGGTAATTGTGATCCATTCACGTTTAAAAAGCTTCACGACTTTGATCCTGACAGAAAAAAGGTACAATACATATTGAAATATTTATTTTTTATAATATTACATTGTATTTATTTTTTTGATAATTTCTCAAAGAATTTAAATAAGGAGGATCCTGAAATGCGAACTATGATTACAAAACATATAAGTATATGGTCGCATAATTATAAACCAAAACAAAGTTCAGGAAACATATATAAAAAAGAAACTACAAATTATGAGCATCATTTATCCGTAAAAGAATCTTGTACTTCAAAACAAAAATCTACTAATTTAAGAAAGAGAGAATATCCTGGTAATATTTATATCATATCTAATTTATATGAATTATTGTTTCAAATTAATATAAATATATATTTTATTTCAGATGCAAATATTCCAAATTATCAGGAGTTAAACGAAAAAGATATTTTAGACGCATATAAATCTGAAGAAAATATTGAATCTAAAAATGCAGTGTATTTTGCAGAAGATAATGTATCTGATGTGAATGAACAAAAATCTCCAGTATCAACTAGAAGAACGAATCCATTTGTTAAAGAAGTATCTAGTAATGAAATATCTCCTAGTCTGTTATTTAAACGGAAAAGTAAGATAAGACCTGGGCGTATAATACACTTTAGAAAAACAATTATTGATGAGAATGTAATTACAGAAAGTAAATTTTTTACAAGTACAAATGAACATGTAGATCAAAGTAATACAAGAAATAATGATAATGATATTAATTTTGAACCTGACGAACTATGTGTAGGTCATACTCCGAAAAAAATGAAAATAGAAGTAGATGACACAAAATGTGATTTAAAATATTCAACAGAATTTAATAATCCAGATAATGCATATTCCATAGATACAGATCAATCAGATCAGAATACATTAGTAAATGAAAATGAGAGTATGATTGCTAACAGAAGCATGACTGCTGAAGAAATACTTACAACGCAAGATACGTGTTCTTCAAATCATACATACGAATCAAGAAGTTCATTTATTTCAACGAACGAAGTGGAACATTCTAATTTAAGTGTAAATGAGGATATGAATAACTATAATTGTAATATGTTACAATCAAACAGTCCTTCTTCAGAATCTGATTATTCAGTTAGCCAAAATAGTGTGGAAGATAATACAAATACTTTATTAAAATTTTCAAATATTAAATTAAATACATCAAAAGACATTAATTCTAGTAAAACGATCAAAAGGCAATTAACAAACTTCCAAATGGTTTGTATTTTTATCTACAATAAAAATATCATTAAAATATTTATAGTATTCGTATTATGAAAAGTTTAACTATATTTATATACAAAAAATACGTGTGCAAATTTCTTTAATTTTTAATATTTTTTAGAAAACCGACAAAAAAAGTAAAATCAAACGAGACCGTCGAAGTAAACAATTATTTTCTGAGCATGGCCAATTAAGTTTATTAAATATGTTTGGATTTGAAAAGAGTAAGTTTTTTCATTATAATTATTTACATATTATATATTTATAAAAAGTTCTATATTATATTTTACAGAACAAAGTTGAGACACTAAAGTTAGAATGAAATAAACTAAATCTGAATTGTATGTATATATTGAATGAGTGTTTATAAAAATATTGTTATGTATCTCTGAAAAAAAATTGCATTACTGTTATAGGCATTATTTAAATTCTATATTAATAGCAATGATATAAATACATCTATTTTTTATATTTTACAAGAAGTAATTTATTTTATATCTATTCCTCCCAAGGTCTTGGTATTCTTACATTTTTCCAGTTATTGATATCCAGCTAAAATTATAACAAGGATGACATTTATTTATAGACATATCTATTGAAAATAAAATTGACTGCTTTTTTTAAAAGATAGAAATGTAAAAAAAAAACATCACAATATATAAGAAATATGAAACGTTTCATTACTAAATTAAAACTATTTTTATAAGACCTATCTTATTATATATTCTAAAGTACTTATATTACATATATTGGAATACTTATTTATAACTTGTAGCATACCTGTTTAATTGTTTCAAATTCAGATTCTAAAGTAACTTCTCCTGGTTTTTTTACTTTAACACCTACTTCTTTTGCTTCATTGTAATAAGCATTTCGCTGTCTGTATATATATCTAAAAAAAAAATTTCATACTAACAAAAGAAGAAAACATAGAGACCAATTATAACAAATTACTTGTAATAAATTATGTAATTATAAGCGTCATATTAAGTCGTATTATTTTATAATTCCATAATTTTTATTTTACAAAATAAGAATATATATACACGAATTCTTATATACCTTATTTGTGTAAACTCTTTGAGTCCGAACGATCCACCAACGACTAAAATTAAGAATGGAAGACCATAGCGAAACGCTTTACTTCGAAATAATGACATCACGTTAACCAATAAACTTATTCCTTAATAAACATAATAACAAATATCAATTGTAACAATAAAGTAATATTATATAAAATATACTTTAAACTTTATCTAGTTTTATTACACGAATTTTGATCTTATGTAGCGATTAAAACTAACCTCTCCGGCTTCTACGTTAATAAATCTACCAATCAGAGTCGACTATCCTGCTCAACGCAAGATCGTAACAATGCAAGATGCAAGTCGTAACGGTGAAAAAAATAAAATTATTACTATTTACTATTTATTTCTTACGTCGATGCATGTGTCGTCTACGAATTTGATCCTATAGCTATAAAATCAGGTAGAGCAGAGACACATCAGTATTATTTCTTTTTGTACGTGAGAAAAGGAGTTGAATATAATCAAAAACATAGTCTAGGTTATATCAACTAGTATCTTCTTCTAACATTGATAAGAATATTATTTTGTTCTCATCTAAATACACTTGAACTGATACAATTCTTAACTTCATTTTGGCTTCGTTTGGACTCCTCAAATAATTTCACATTATGAGTCAAATAACACGATAGTATATCGTCAAACATCGTATACGAAAAATAGTATACATATTGCATTTACGATTGTCAAGTTACTGTCCTAGGGATTTTCCATTACGATCGCCATCACAATTCGCCATTATGCAACTGTTTCATGAATACCGTCCCAGATTACTGTCTTAAGTAAAAATTATTGGTTGGTATCTCATAGAAATGAATCCTAATAATTGGCTATTCTCAGAAAAGATAAAAAAATAACAAAAATATAAATTAATTTTTACAATCACAGATTATAGTATCGATAATTTATGACGAATCGAAATTTTCAATAGCATTCTAACGTGGGTTAAATTAACAGTTTATTTTAACTTAACACTATTCATAATTTAAATAAACACTGTTCATTGGCGACAGCTTGATCGCCGATCAATGTTTTTGATTCGTAATCAAGAGAGAATTATATGTATGCTTGATCAAAAGAGTGTAAAAATAGTGTCAATTTTTAATGGAGAGATACACATGTCAGGTTAGAGTGAGTTTGAATGTGTACAATATACGTGTACGTATACGAGTGTAAAAGAAAATAATCATTAAACTATTTTATAACAAATGTGTTTAATATCATAAATATTACAAATGATAATTAATCAAATTCCGTGTTTTGTTCACACTTGAACGAGAACGAAACTCTGGTCTTCTGTTTTGGATATGGTCAATCAAATGGATAACACAAAATCTTCAAAATACGGATTAATATCTTGGAAATTGAATAAGAAGCCTTTGGGTTTCTTATGGAAACGTCATTATCGTGAAAATGTCATAAAAGCAGATGAAAACAAATGGAAGGGAGAAGATCCTAACACTATCAACATTGCACCTTGCAAACCACAAAATAATAGTACCAACAAAATATCACACGGTTTTTTTGGAAATATTAAGAAACATTTTGCAATCTGCAAAGCTAAGCAAAAAGTAAGTATATATATATATATTCAAATACATTCAATCTTATAATATAATTTTTTCAGGTAAGCAAAGCTATCACAGCCGATCATCTTTATGAGACCCAACAAATAATGTTCAAGGTTGAAAACGACAAGCCAGCAAAATCTTCTTTTTACATTGACACGCCGCTGATTGAACATTGTCTTCCTTCTATAATTACAGATAATTCACAAGCTAATGTCATACAAAGTACTATAAATGAAAACAATGTTAATTGCGATACTCAATTTTCTTCACCTTTAGATTGTGAAACAGATATTTATTCAAAAGAAGAAACAAAAGATCTAGAAGTACTTGACGGAGAATATGATACAAGAGATAAAATGCATATCGATTCATTACTAGAATCTCCAGCATTGCGTACTACAGATGAAAAACAAACAGTACAATATACAAGTAATACGGATGCAGAAAATGATATGACAATAAACGATGAAAGTAAGTTGAAGGCATGTCTCACAGAAGAATTGTTGAAATTGAGCAAATATGGTTGGTATTGGGGTCCCATATCTGGAAACGAGGCTGACCTTAAACTTATGTCAGAACCAGATGGTGCATTTTTAGTTAGAGATTCATCCGATGATAGGTACACTATCATTTTATATATTTTTTAATTTTATGTATCTTACATGTAAGAAACATACTTAATCTGATATTTGTTAACAGGTATTTATTAACATTAAGTTTTAAATCATCGGGAAAATTACTTCACGCACGAATAGAGCACAGCAGAGGTATTTTTTCATTATGCAACCGTGGAGAGAGTAAATCCTTTACTTCCATAGCTGCTTTAATCGATTATTCTATGAACTTCAGTGAAACTGCAGTTATTTGTTATTCAAGACCCAAATATCCTGGATGTCCATCGTTTCCTGTAAGACTAACAAAGCCAGTTAGTAGGTTCACTCAAGTAAAAAGTTTACAGTATCTTTGTCGTTTCGTTATACGACAAAATACAAGATTGGACAATATTCACAAATTGCCCTTGCCAAAAAGCATGAAAGGATATATAGAAGAGGCGCATTATTAAGACACGAAACGATGCAATTAATTTAATACATGTTAAAAACTTTAATAATACGACAATTAAAATGTCAATGTGATAATTTTAGAGTATTGCTGAAAAGAATTAAATTTATATTTAGAGATAAATTTTTTATGTGCTTTTGCACATTTACATGACAAAAGTATTGGCAATATAAAAAAAACTGAACGCACAATCGAAATAATTGCATTTGTTAAATAAATAATGTGTGCATATAGTACATAAAATTTGATAGAAAAATATATTTTACGATATCTATACGATGTAGTACAAAAGGTGCATTCTACAAATTTGAAATAAACAGGAGGAACGCATGTATATATTGCACCAAAAATGTCAAACGTTTATCTATTATCGATACAATCATTTATACGCACAAATTAAACTTTATTTCTTAGATTAGATTAAATAATAAAACGTGGAATTCTTAATATCTGCATCTTGATAAAAACTTATTTTGATTTGGATCTTATAATTACAGTGCAAAAATGAACTTGAACAGATTAGCAAATATATGTATATAAATTTAATGCAGACTTGTCTGCTTTTTAAGATATTACATTTATTAATTTTGATCGAAAAATTTATGAAAATTAATTAGAAAGGCAAACGACGTATGTTGATAATGAAATACCTTGAACGACGCGAATTGTACGAAAAGTTATGAATTGCATCGCCGATTCCTCATGTTTGTTACTCGTATTATTTACAATTACCTTGTATAATCTTTATAAACACATAAAAACAAGCGATTCATGTTACAACATTGCTTTTACGTGATGAACGAGTACAGGTAATCTCGACTTAACAAATTCTTCGTCCTTTTACAAATTCGCATCTTTGAGAATAGTTTTTTAATTGGCAAAAATAAATTATCAGCAAAAAAAAAAAAAAAAAAAAAAAAGAGAAATTTATCACAAGTTAAACCAATATATGGGAAATATAAAATCGAAACAGAAATTACTTTATAAAGGCGACGACTACTCGTAAAGAAAAAAATTCTGTGACCATTTATCTTTATACATATAGCTGTTTTTAATAAACGATATTAAAATTCATTAGTCCGAACATAATAACCTTATCATTCTCCAAACATTCCCAAAACCGAGAGATATTAACGAGCGAATTATAAATGCTGATAATTTATGTTAAGAGACGACGATAAATATGAGATGAACAAAATTCGTGAAATTATCGATTCAAAAATCAGTGAACGAATTGGGAGTTTTAAAAAAAGGAAAAAGAAGCAACAAGATCGAAGCGTCATAGTATTTTGACGAAGCCGGCCGTTGAAGGTGGATTGGTCGATCGTGGCGCATATGTCGTTCTATCCCTACAAATCGAGAAACGTTACGAGCAAGTACGAACAACAGCAGCAGCAGCAGCAGCAGCAGCAGTAGCAGCAGTAGTAGTAGTAGCAGTAGTAGCAGTAGCAGTAGCGGTATAACAACGGTAATAGCAGCTGTGACGGCGACGGCGGTGGTGGCGGTGACAGTGTGATGATGGCGACGGCGTCAGGGGCAGTAGTGTCAAATTTATCGTTAGATGCCGCATCGTGAAGCATCGTAAAGTTTCGTCCGTACGTCGGTGATTAACGTCAAACGTCGGCGTGGTCTGCACAGGTATGAGCACGTAACCGAGAGAGCGCGTCATATCGACATGAAGAGAAATAAGAGTCGAGCGCGAGTTTTATTTTCTCGAATGTACGATCTGAAAGAAGAACTAAGAAAAACACGTGAGAGCATAGAAATAAGAAATATTCGAAAATGCGAAAGAGTCGGCGATCTTAGCCGATGAGGAAACGAAAAAGGAGAAGGAAAAGGCGGAGGAAGGTTTCACCGCGCCAACAAGTGATACACGTAACACCGTTACGTGTTCAGTAAGGAAACGTAAGATAGTCACCTTTTAGAGAAGAAGGAGAAGGTGGGGAGAGACAGAGAGAGAGAGGGAGGGAGGGAGGGGGAGGGAGAGAGAGAGAGAGAGTGAGTGAGTGAGTGAGAGAGTGAGAGAAAAGGAGAGAAAGAGGGTACAGATAGGTAGAGCGAAAGGGAGAATAAACGAGTGAACGGAGAAGAGGAAGAGCAAAGAGCGTTACGAGCGTACGACGAGAGTTTCTCGAGAAGAATCGTCGAAAATAGGAGAGAAGAAAGAGTAGCGCCACGGTGCGTCGATGGGACGCGCCGTGCACGGCGTCGCGAGACGGGCGAGGTACGACAGGAACTGCGGCGACAAAAATATTTGTCGGGAAATACGGAGAAGGAAGAACGTGGAGTACGGCTCGAGAGGGCGAACGAGACCCGGTACGCCGCTACTCGACGTACTTCGTTTCCCGGCAAAAGTTTCCTCTTTACTTTCCGATATCGTCATTTACGGTGTTTCGAAGTTTGGAAGTGACGACGCGTGTCGACCAGGTGGTTACGATAGCGACGACGATAGTGGCGGCGGTAGTTGTGGTGGTAGAGGTGGCGAGGTTGGTGCTGGTGGTGGCAGTGCTAATAGAAGTAGTAGTGGTGGCCCCAGAGAAGGTAGTGGTAGTGACGGTGGCGACGGTGACAGTGACGGTGACGGTCGTGTTGACGGTCGTGCCGGCATACGCGTTGATCGCCCACGAAAAACTTTGAGGACCGTTAACAGGAATAAAAAGAAGCAAGAACGAGAAGGAAGAGGAGAAAAGGAAAAGTGCTGGAGTAGAAAAATCGAGAACGTGCGGGAGAAGGGAGCGTAAAACGACGACGACGGTAGACGCGAGCATCGCCGGCGCGACCGTCACCGTCGCCGACCGTCGCCGTCGTCCTCGAAAATCAAAGAAAGAGACGAAGATAAGAGAGAGATAGAGAGAAAGAGAGAGAGAGAGAGAGGAAGGGAAAGAACAGCAAGATCCTCCGTTAAAGGATCTTGAATGCGGTGGTGCGCGGTGACTCCCAAGGGCCGCAAGACTCGCTACGACGACGACGACGATCTAGAGGAAAACGACGATGAAAGAAAGGGCGACGGTGACGAAGAAGAGGAGAGAGATAACAGAGACGGCAGAAAAGGAGGAAAGTCTTGTCGCGTGATCCCAGTTCCTTCCCCTCGTAGCGAACCTCGAAGATGTCGTCGTCGTCGTCGTCGTCGTCGTCGTCGTCGTTGTCTCTTAATCTCAGATTACGGCTCGCCTCGCGATGGAACCTCGATCTTAGGTATTACGACGACAACCTCGAGGAAGAAGAAGCCGCTCGGACGATCAAATAGCATAGAAGAAGAAGAAGAAGAAGGAGAGGAAGGTCTGGAGTCAAGCACGCGGGACCGTGCACGCCGCCGCTGCCGCCGCCGGTTGTCAGTTCTCTGAGTCATATCCGTGAATTACTCCCTCCTCCTCGACCTCCACCTCACCCTCCTACGACCCTTTACTCGAAGATGAACTCCATGCTGTATACCCTCTACGGGTTCGCGATATTTTTCATGATATTCTGGTCGGGCATGTGGATAGTTCATGTGTTGGCTTTGATAGCCGGCCGCTGGAAGCTTCATCGAAAGATCGCCCAAATGCCGAGCTACGAAACTCCCCTGCCTGGTGTTTCGATCATAAAGCCGTTAATGGGAGTAGATCCGAATCTTTTCAGTAATCTCGAGACTTTCTTCACGATCGAATATCCTAGATACGAATTGCTCTTCTGCGTCGAGGACGATTCCGATCCTGCATTGATGCTAGTCGGGAAACTCATCGAAAAATATCCGCAGATAGAGACACGAGTATTCGTCGGCGGTCGCAACGTCGGGGTCAACCCGAAAATCAACAACATGCAGCCGGCTTACGAGACGGCCAAATACGAGTTGGTACTTATAAGCGACAGCGGTATAAGGATGAAGGAGGACACTCTGTTGGACATGGTCAACTACATGACCGATAAGGTCGCCTTGGTACACCAGATGCCGTTCACGTACGACCGTGACGGTTTCGCCGCGGCGTACGAAAAGATATTCTTCGGTACTGTACAATCGAGGATGTACCTGGCAGCCGATCTTTTGAGAATAAACTGTCATACCGGTATGTCGGCGTTACTTCGTAAAGCGACCTTGGACGAGGTCGGCGGCCTCAAGACCTTCGGTGTCTATCTCGCTGAGGACTTCTTTTACGCGAAGTCATTGACCGACCGCGGCTGGCGAATAACCGTCTGCTCTCAGCCGGCCTTGCAAAACAGCGGGCACTGCGAGTTGCACTCCTTCCAGGCGAGGCTCAGGAGGTGGGCCAAGCTTCGTGTCGCCATGTTACCCACCACGATCGTCTTCGAACCTCTCAGCGAGTGCCTCGTACTCGGCGCCTGTGCCTCATGGGCGGCCAGTGTTCTATTCGACTGGGACTCTTTAGTTTTTTATCTTGTACACATACTATTGTGGTTCATGTTCGACTGGACGCTTTTGTGTGTAGTACAGAACGGGCCGTTGCCCTTCAACAAACTCATGTTCGTCTGTGGATGGCTTCTCAGTGAGATCACGAGACCATATCTCTTCGTACAGGCCGTCCTGGATCCTCTGATACAGTGGCGTTCGCGCGTTTACAAGCTCAGATGGGGCGGCGTCGCGGAGGAGGTCAAGACGAAAGTAAAATATTAGGATAGCAAATCGTTCTCTCTTCCCTTCGATTTTTTTCTTTTCTTCCTATTTTATTCTTGTTCCCCTTCCCTTTTCTTTATCTCTCCCTCCCTCCCTTCCTCCCTCTCTCTTTCTCTCATTCGCTCTTGCTCTCGTTCTCTTTATCTCTGTCTCTGTCTCTCTCTCTCTTTCTCTCTCTCTCTCTCTCTCTCTCTCTCTTTCTCCTTTAAATTTTCACTTTTTGTTTCCTATTTCTTTTTTTTTAATAATTTCTCTTCCTCATCGCGTAAAATCGGAGGGTAGTGATACTCGATAGCATATCGCGCACCATTCTATACATTTCGCGCTACATATCTACGATATTGCAGTATGCATGAAATATCTCTCTACGTACGATGAGTTTTTTTCTCTCTTCGAGTATCGTTCCTTCTTCTTTTTTTTCTATTTCTCTCTTTTTTCTTTTTTCTATATACTTTTATTTGCTCGCAAAATGGCACGAATCGGGTCGCCGCGAGATTACGCGAATTTCCTTCTGAATACGATCAATAAGAAGTTTTACTGCCGACTGAAAACGTTTGATCGATAATCGAACGGAGTAAAATCTGTGGAGAACTCGTTCGTCAGCGTACATATTATAGGAAAGGAGAGAGAGCTGGGTGATAAGTTATTGATCGCGAAGCGATATCGTGATATTAATAATAATAATAATAATAATAATAATAATTGTATATTTAATTTAATTCGAGGCACAATAAAACGCACTGTCCTTCTCGCGACTCTGTTTAACAATTTACGATTCCAACGACACTGACGACTCTGATCGCATCGACGACTCTAATATAACTGGGTCCCTGGGGCAAAGTCTTGCTTAAAAGTTAGCACGATTCACGTATCATATTACCAGCAGTGTAAAGAATGAAATTCTATTATTCACCATACACACAAACCCGATGTTTTAGAATCATATGTTCACGTTTTTGACATTCAGCAATATTGTAAATATTTTGTTTCATTATAAATTTATCGAGGCTGAGACTTCATCGTCACTTTTATCGCTATTTAATCAATTACCGTCTGGGCCGTTAGTCATTAACTGATTATGAAGTCCGACTTTATATACTTTAATGATCAATTCTTTCAATATTATTGTTAGAATGTTTTTAAGTTCGATCATGATATTATTGTTCGGCTTTTTTTTATCGTATCGATATTGTACAAGAACATAAGTTCACGATCGTCATAATTTCATTTAAATATATATGCTTAGTAATGAGGAAATATATTTCACAGATACATAAATTATGTATTTATTAGGCTGAGAGACTTTGTAAATTCGACTCTTTATTTTTCATATGCATAAGCTCCTTCTTTAGTGTTATCTGAACGAAGTGATCTCAAAAAGTAGTTTTGTACAATTTTATAAAAAAAAAGAAATAATAATAATGATAATAAAAAGAATAAAAGAAAAAGCGTTTCACTCGAAAAAACGTTTAAATCCAATTGTATCGGGTATATCTCACGTTACAGTGGGAACCTGTTAAAATGTTAAAATAAAACAAATATATAAAGGAATAATGTTGAGAAAGAATATTAATTGGATAGTTTTACAAATAAAAATTCGAAATAGATTATGGTGATTTAAAAAATTGATTACGTTCGTTATTCTTGAAAGGACAAATTTATTTATAAAAAAAGATTAAAAGATTTCTTTATTTTTTTAAATAATCCGATAACACAATTCATAGATAACTTTGATAAGACTTATCAACTGAAATGTGCTCATATTCAGTGTTGACTTCCCGGATGAGAAAAAATTTTAATAATAAGCAAAATAAATTATTAAGAAGGAAGAAAAGCATGCGTAATGAGTCAAGTGTCGTGCGATACACGTCTTAGCTCGTAAATTAAAAATTCTCGCTTAAATGCTATTCTCCTATGTAAGAAATGAAAAAACGTATGACATAGATTTTGTTTTCTTCTTTCTCTTTTTTTGTTTTCTTCAATTTCTTTGATCGCATATTTTGAATCGATGACATAATATTATATTTAAGTTAGCGATATAATAGAATATTCGTTGGTCAATATTAAAAATATTAATATAGATCGACATTCACAGATTATAACATACATATCATTTGCTGCAAATATCTAAATACGTATATACATACGTAAATAACGAAGGAAAATCGATACGTAAAATATACGAAAAGTAAATGATAATAAAATGCAAAGAATATCCCACGCGTGCTATTCTTGCTTATCGATATACGTACGTATGCGCACGCACACACACACACACACACACACACACACACACACACACACACACACACACACACAGGGAGAGAGAGAAGCATGATATAAATTAATAATTTTAGAAAAATATAGAAAAGCAATACATCGAGATAATTCTCGAATGTATCATACCATTTGAACGTCAAGAAGATTTTTCAAATAGGAGTATGAATTACATAATATATTTCATTTCGTCGATAAGGGAAAGAAAACAGAACAAAAAGAAAGAAAAAAAATATATACATACATATATCACTTTTTTGTCGTGAGCTACAAAGTGTATCGTACAACTCTTAACACATACAGAGTCGAGCGAAGGTGTGACTGAAATGTAGTATAGTACATACATACATACATACGTACATACATACATACATATTATACATATTTACATATGTGCACGTGCTTTTACGCGTGCGCATAACGACTTGCGCGTTTTTGAGAAAAGAGAGGGTACAATGAGAATAGGAAATACATGTAGTCGGCAAGTAGAAAACAACGAGCAGTGCATTTTGTATCGTGCTCCTTGAAACGCGATGATTAACAAGGACCATTTTAGATAAGACAAATATTACTAGAGAAAAAGAGAGAAAGAATCATGAATATCGAACGTTTTTTATTGCATGAACGAATCGACGATACGTTCGTTTTTCGAGAACCTCGAGCGCACTTAGAAAGAGAGAGAGAGAGAGAGAGAGAAGAGAGTTTGACGTAACATTTCAACAGTGAGAACGCAAGCGTAAAACAAGTGGATCGACCGATCCATGCGGCAAGTTGCAACGTTGAAAGTAATATATCGAATAGTATTTTAAAAAATAATAAAATATCTCCGATTTGTACATTGGATAATAGTATATACGTTTCTAGTGTAAATTCAAAGATACATACATATATGTATGTATATGTACAGGAGCGAATCGTTTAACGTAATTTATTGTAAACTTTAGTTGTTGATAAATTCGGAAAAATTTTCCTTATAAATATGATATTTTTTCTTTGTAAATTGTTAAAATTGTAAAAAGAAAAGAAAAATATACACATGTATTATAAAAGCGGTCAAGCGTTATACGGTTCGCTTTCAATACGGTAGAATCTCGATTATTAGGATGAATCGAGAGAAATGAGTTGGATCGATAAATCGATATTAGTATATATATTTATTCGAGATTCGACAAGCGAAATCAATCTTGAGAGAGAGAGAAAGAGAGAGAGAGAGAGAGGGAGAGAGAGAAAGAAAAAGAAGATATCAATGAGAATAATGTATTACAAATTTTCTTTATTTCGAGGTAAAAAAAAGTTTTTTTCTATTATATGTCGGAATAATAATAAGATTCTACTGTATATATATGGTATGTATGTGTGTGTGTATATGTGTATATATTACACACACACACACACATGCACCCACCTCGGATATTGTTAAGTAGACAAATTTTCGATTGCAATAAAGGTGCCATGATTTCGATTCTAATTGAATATTCATTGTTACGAAGGATCGTAAAAATATCCATTTCTGAACGCTACTCCCGTTTTAACTCTATTTATAAAAGATTTATTCAAAGCACGCGTATGTGCAAAGATGAATTTGCTTGCGCGCGCTTCCTCGTATATAAATATATATAAATAAATATATATATATATACACACCTAATACGGAGACATACAATATATATATATATACGTTCAGACTTACGCTTATGGGCTTCCGTCTTGTGCTTGCGTTCTTACGAAGAGAGAAAGGTTTCGTCGTGCTTTCGAATCCATTCGTCGACGAATGCGTCGTTTCGACGAATTGAGAGCAAGACTCCAAAATCTTTTTTTCATCTTTTTTCCTTTTTTTCTTTCCCTACTAAAACAGACTGCCTCGTCTTAATATGGAACCGCGTTGCCTACCAAGAATACTAAAGAATTCATTTCGAATTTCGCGTTATTTTTTGCTCCCCTATATATATATATAAAAAAAAAAAGTAGAAAAAAACAAAGAAAGAGAAAAGACATTAAAAAAAGTTATTCACGTTATCGTCTCGTTAAATATTTCAATCGAATTTCACGTTATCACGATAATTTTAAACGATAAAAGGCTTTCTTGTTTGAGATATGCTTCGTTATTATCGATCCGACATTACCTAACTTAAAATGTCATTACAACTTTCCTTCCTCCTTCCCTATAGCCCTGCGTAGACAAAATTTCATTTGTTATCTGGTTCCATTTAAAAATGAGACATTCTATTGTGTTTTCATACAGATCGATGCGATTTCGATGAGAGAAAGAAAAATTAATCAAAATTTGTAATAGTATAGAAAAGAAGAATAGAAATTAATAATGAATCTTTGCGATATGATCGTGCGAAGAGGATTTCGAAAGATCTAAGTATGATATAAGAAAGTCGAACTGCAATGTGTGTTAAAGATATTCAAGATCAGCTGATCTCTTATGTACTGAACGACGAAATCGAAACTCGATTCTAATCATGAAGAATCAAATGGTTCGAAACGTTATTTCTCGAACATCATGGTTGTTTTTTAATCCATAAATAGATGGATGGATAGATACGTAGATAGATAGATAGATAGATAGACAGATTAGATAGACAACGGTTCTTCTTAAACACTGGTTCCCTAAATCCGCAAGGGAATACAGTGTAATTAGTTCTAATGCGAATTAGTTCATAGATTATACACACGCGCGCGCGCACACACATACACACAGTCGACGTGCTTATGATGTTAAAATGCAGTAAACATCGTGCCGCGTTTACGATCGATCTTACATTACATATCTAGGACAAATTAATTAGTTAATCAATTAATCAATTAATTAATTAATTATGCGAAAGTAGAGCGAAGACAAAAGGATAGTGATTTTTCTTGTCTTTTTTTATCATTATTATTATAAATTTTTTTTTCTTTTTCTCTCTCTTGCCACGACCTCTTTGTAAATACATATATTTAACGCCAATTTATACGTTTTGCTGTGACTGTCGCTTTTGGATTCGTTCGTTGAAAAGGAACGTGCCTAAGCAATCTGTGACTAAGCAAACGCTATATGGTGAAGCCTCGATTATGCGAACTAATTGGGTAATATTGCACTCTACTTTCTCGCATTCGAACTGACTTTTAACTCGATACGAGCAAAGAATACGCAGAATCATTGAATTTTTAATTTTTGCATTCGTTTAACGAACACTTTTGTGTTTTCTATTTCTTTTCTTTTTTGTGTAAAAAAATACTTCATCGAAAAAAAATGAAAAAAATAATAAACAACAACAAACGGATGAACGAATACAAATACAAAGAAAAGTAAGAATCGTTGTAATTATTTTCTTGCGATGTCATGTACTGTGAGAATCATGCATTTACGAACTATTGTTATTTTACGGTCATACAAACCGTACAATTTTAATTATTTTATGTTATTTTTATAAACCTTACGTTATGTTTTCCTTTTGTTTTCTAACGTGCGTTATAAATGCACATATACGTGCATACGAGAAAAAATTTTTGAAAGGCGAGCAAAGAGAAAGAAAGAAAGAAAGATGAGAGAAAAAAAATAAAGCATAAAGACATATAAATCTCTTTCGCAAAAGAATTTTTTCCACTGCCGGCTGACACTGTCCACACGATCGATTAGTTGAAGTTCATACAGATAGTCGGGGTTTCACTGTTCTCTAACTTCTTTGGCCGAATGCATCTACTATTTTATTTATATCGATGACAAGCGCATTTTTAAACACTTGCATCGTTGTTTATAAATAAAGAAAAAGAAAAGAAACGAAAAAAAAAGAAGCTAAAAAATACACCGACTCGCGATAAATTTAAAAATACTCGTAAAAAAAGGATCCTTCGATTACGTTCCATAATGGCCAAATGCATCGTGTAAAATTAAATGTATTTTTCACGCTATCATATTATATTTAAATTCGCACTTGGTAATTAACGAGTATCCTTCAATAGAAACTATTTTGTTTCCCCTTAAGAGAAATTTTTTTTTTATCGGATTCTCTTATTTTCTTTAATTAGTCTTCCGGTTGAAAGTAGTTCAAAGAGTCTTACATTTTTTCTTTCTTTCTTTCTTTCTTTTTTTTTTTTTTGTTAATTAATATACCGATTCGATGCATCGTTTACTTCGTAATTCTCAACCGTAGCTTCGAAATTATACCTACTTTCTCTTTAATACGTCAATCCTCGAAAATTTATCAACCATTTCTTGTACATTCTTATTCACATTTGCTATCACTAATTATTACAGAGTTTGTGACTCTCGGTACCATCGCTTTTGAGTAATTACAGTATTAATAAAAAAAAAAACAGTAAATTTAAATCGAATGGAACGTCTTCGAAGTCACGAACAAGTGTAGCTATTTATATACACACATGCACACATACACATATACACATATGTGATATAGAGTTCTATATAAATTCTATATAATTTCACGATTGCATTCATTTTTACAAATTTACATCGATTCCGTACGCCAATATTCGTATACTCTTGAGAACAATGGAAGTGAGAACGTTAAGAGCAATGATATGACCTCTAACGTATGTTTTGTATATATTTACCTCATGAATCCATCGTGTAAAATAAAATTCATGGAAAAATCATTCGCCATCTCTGAATAAATCTATAGAGTGTTGAATAATAATGATTAATACATCGTTGTCTATCGTTTATTTACTTAATATGCCGATCGCACCTCTTTGCTCTTCATACTCGACGAATCCTAAGAACCATCTTTGTTCAATCGATTTAATCGAACCTTAAAAGGTTTATTTGCGCATTTATCTTATAATATATTGTCTTATGCACTTTTACGTTAGCGTTACGCTTCTTTGTTCGCGAAGAAGCATGACACGTGACCTTCATCCTTAGACATCACCTATCATGCAAAAAAATTTGTCGTAAAGCCTTATTGACGTTTCGATTAAAGTATATAAGTCCAAAGGTTAAGGTAAAACATAAACCATTTAGTGTCGTATTTCTACCTAGCGTAGCGCACTTAATTATTCAAGTTACAGTTAATGAGTTACCAAGAACAGGATGTCTTCTTTGTTTATATATAAAAAAAAAAAAAAAAAAAAAATTCACTTCTTTATACGGACGACTATGTTTCTCATAGTTTTTAATAATCCCGTTGCTACTTCTCTACTTTCAAGACTCGTTTAAAAATTCTCTCTCTTTCTTTCCCTCCTCCACCCCCCCTCTCTCTTTTTCTTTCTCGTTCTCTCTTTCACTGGCTTTTCACGAAACTTTCAATAAAACTCTGAAACCTATTATTCTCTCTATACAGTTTTTCTTTTATCAAGAAATTTGCTCTTAGGAAATAAATCTTTTTCTCTTAAAATTTTCTTCTAAAAGATTTCACAAATATATCTCCCGTTTATTCTTTTCGTTCGCGTAGACATTATATGAAAGATCAATAACAGAAAGAAAACGAAAGAAAAAGAAATCATGCGAATCGTATAATAAGTAAGAACGTACCTTCGAAAGTTTGTATTTGGATTACGTTCGGTCATAAGTACACACGTGTGATTATACGATCTGTGATTATAGTGGTGTACGACGCAATAATATTTTCGGTATTTAACGTTTTCAAAAAGCACGCACGTATTGAGTTAGGTACATTACATACATACATATATACGCACGTACGTACATGTGATTGTACGATCTGTGATTAATACTATACAACACAATAATATTTTGCTTTTAACATTTTTTTAAAACTCTCGTATTTGGATTAGGTTCAGCCATACGCGTGTAATTGTACGATCTGTGATCAATAGTGTACAATGTAATAATAATATTTGCTGCTCAACCACAATGATCCCATCTAAAATGGTATCTCAACGAAGGTCACCGTCGTCTCTCTCTCTCTCTCTCTCTCTCTCTCTCTCTCTCTCTCTCTCTTTCTTTCTTTCTTTCTTTCTCTTTCTCTCTCGTTGAGTCTTGTTAAACGAAACTGTTGTGCGTATTACATCGTTATGTATCTACTTGCGCGTGCGAGCAATTGTTTAAAAACGACCTGCCTATGGACAGGCGGCGTCCTTAATTGGTCGTTCAAAGCTTGACTCATATACGTTTAAACAAGAAGAGGTTATCGAATCAAGTTTGGTTCTTCTTCGAACAAACAGCTGATAAGGGGAAGGGTAGTAATAGGGGAACTTCTGACGAACGATTCACCGACCTCGCGTAACATTTATCGTTCTTTCTTCTTAGAGCGTTCTCCTCTATTTATTTACTTGTACATTCAACGGAAACTTTATCGGGACGTACATATACCGAATGGGAATAAGGACAGGATACGTGACTTCTAGTTGTCCTTGTGTCGTCAGACGTATATATCTCTAATGTATGTACATACATATATTACGGTCTATAAGTCACCAGGACATTCTCAGTTCTTCATGAAACGTGATGGCGTACGAGTCTCTCTTACGTAAGATATATATTGGTCACGAATTTATTCAAAGGTATTTCGTAGATTTTATTAAGAAATTTTATTGGGTCTTTATTTGGTCTAATGATTTTAATTATAACATTCGAAGCAACAATCGCTTATCGAATTGCAAAAAGATTATATTGATTAGAAAAGAAATATATATATATATATACATGTATTATGAAAATGTAACGATGTAAATTATTAGGAATTAATGATGAATAGAGACTTATAATTGTTATTAAATCAAATATACTGAAATGTTCGGTGATTTATTTATTTATGTATATACATATATATATATTATTCGTCATATAAAAATTATGTTGTTTGTTCAATAGTTTATTCAATTGAACATTCTTAATAATAGCTATAATATATATCAACGAGAATTACTTTAAATCCACGAGAAATAACATGACCAGAGATCATTCAATGACATTGCGCATGTAGTAGTAGATTTAAATGTATGTAGATTGTAGGTAATAGTAATGATTGCACTTGTCCCGTGAAAAAGACATAGACATAGCTTTTTATTACTTTGTACTTGGTGTCGTCATCTGAAACGTAGGCCCAAATTGTTCTTACGAAACAAGTGATCGTGGTAATCGCGATAATTCTAACAGGTCAGCCTATAAAGCAGAGGTCCCCAACCTTAGTAGAATAATGGAAATTATTGTCACTTATTAAAAAGAAAAAAAAAAAAAAAAAGTACATATATTTTCTTATAATTAACAATCAATCTAATTTATTATTTGTCTTATTATAAAAAAAAAAGAGATGAAGTTAACAAATTCCATAAAATATTCATACTAACGAAGTTTTACTTGAGAAGTTTCACGTGAAGAAGTTTTACGTGAGAATATTTTTCATCGGATGAAACTGAATGAAAGAAAATGAAATAAATTCCAAAGTTTCCAAATCGTTGACATAAAACAATATTTTAAGTTTGAATCTGTAAGAGCGAACTTAGAAAAATCTTATTTAAAAAAATGTTAATGTAACAAACATATTAATCGTGATAGAAAAAAAAAATAAGATGGTGTTTAGAAGCAAACGTATCGATTAGCTTCATGGTGCTTACAAACATAGGACTGGGGACCCCTGTTCTATAGAGTTTATTCATATATTTATCGCGTTAAGTGGCGAAGATTGAATCGGTGTATCCCTCGAAAATGCAGAGTGGATATTTCCGGACATTATTCTACTTTATCCAAAGCCAACGATTTAAAGATATCTCATTATTGAAATACGAGAACTTTGAATTAATTGAATTTCTTTAAAAATCCAAATTAAAATTAATATCAATTCGATCGCATTGATTCCCAACGTAAAATAAAAAATTTCTAGGTAAAAATAAATATATAAAAGTTATTAAAAGGGATGTTGAATCGTCGGTATTCGGTGAATAACAGTCACACGATGTATATGCCAGGGTCAGCATACGTTGGTCTAAAAATATTCAAGACGAATTCACCTCACTTTATGAGAAGAATACGGCTATTGTTTCTAGTTCCTGATGAACTCATTGTTAGTCGGGCTACTGTGTAACACCACATACAGAAAGCATAGTGCTTAATGTCAAGCACCGAACTACAGAACTACGAAAGACTACCGCAATTTCTTCTTTATTTTTCTCTACCCTTAAGCTACGATATATTTCTACGTGCACATTTTATAGTTATTACTCGGTATAAAAAATTTTTCGTAACAACGTAAGATGTAGGTATGTATTTATTGTGAAAGAGGGAAATAAGTCAGATGAAATATAAGGGAATATCAAATTGATTATTTCTTACGTGCCAACTGATGCAATATATATATATATATATATATATATATAGTTATTTGCTATTATTTAATAATTATAAATTAATTCGATAATATATATAAAATCGATCCGATCGAACAATTTTATAAGATTGAGAATTTTCAATCGTAAAAACGACGGAAGAAGAGATTTTCAGTATTATAAGCGTAGGAAACGAGTTATAGGCTTCGATGAATACTTTTAAATTGATCGTAGTCAATCATAGTTGAATCCATATCCGTAGGCGTTAAGTTCGTAGAGATTTCTATGGCCTTGCACGAGTTTCATTCGAATAGTAGTAATACACAATTCTTTATATATAGATTCGATTACAAATTTATTATATCATCATAAGATCGCTTTTCTAAAATATGATCGTTTCGCTTTTCCTCGATCATTTGTTGTTAATTTATAAAATATAAAATGTGTAAAATTATAAATTAATTGGTAATTAATCAGAAATACAAGATATCGCTATGATCTGTGTGCGTATGTGCGATGTGTGTCTATATATATATATATATATACACACACACATATGTATGTATGTATGATTGTATATAGGAACATCGACAATGTCATAACTATTATTTTCTACCATTGACGATCGTAGTATCAATCATTGATAAATATATAGACGTTTATATGTAATCGGAGATAAGAATGAGAACGACTAATTTATCGCTGAAATAATTAATGTGATTCGATATAACTTTAACAATCGTAGTTACAATCGGAATGATTCATAAAGAACAAAAGTTGGTACTTTTGATATCAGACTATTGACATATATCAATGTCATGGAACGAGATTCATTGAAATTATTAGGATATAATTAGTCGTAGAATGAAGCAATAATAGTTCTCAAATCATATCGTTAAATCGTTCCTTTACATACACACGTATGCACGCACACGTAAAACTCTTCGTAAATTCATAAATTATTTTTTAATTATCATTTCTTAAAACGACATAAGTACACGTATTCGATTATTGCCTTAGGACAAACTAGAAAAGACAATATTACTTTAGCAATGGAAAGAGAATATCGCGTGCACGTTACTTCCTAAAAGCATTTCTAAGTTCTAGTTATCGATCGTCAGAAGCGGCACTCCCGAATGTATTTATCTGTGTGGGTCACACTTTGTATACATAGATATATCTCTCTTTTGCCTCTTTTATCTGTCCTACATTTATCCATCTCTATATAAAAGAAGATACTCGTTACGCGCACGAGAGAGACTTACGCACGCAGGATATAGGTATAGTCAATTACCGAAGAGGAAATCCAAGTATTTTTATCCCGAGATACATTTATATATATATATATGTATATATATATATATATATATATAAATGTGTCATATCTTATTTTGAACATATATATGCAGATGTAACACGAGTGCCATTTTTTGTATGTGTACGTACCTACGTGTGTACGTTTATGTAAGTGCTTTCTTGGTATATACTATCGCATATATATGTATTTACTTATCTACTATCTATCTATATATATATTCATTCATTCATAAAATTAATCTTAAACGTATTATATTTATTATCTCTTTGACATTTATATTTACATCATCGTTTCAATGCATCTATTTTATCTTAATAACGAAGACATCTGTGATCTCGGTTGTAATTTCAGTAATAAGTTCAATTACGGGCGACGTATCCCAGTTTACGTTGCAAAATATAAACTTGTGAATAAAATTATTATATGTGTGTATGTACATATTTTTCCTCGATAAGGAAAAAATTTAAAGGCGTGTTTTTTATTCTTTTTATTTATTTTTTTTTATGGTAATATGTCCAATTTATAATAATTACAATTGATATATATATATATAATAATTTAAATATTATCAAGTAAATACTTTATTTTATATACGTAAATCTTTTTATTAGTAAGAGAATTTTCATTCCAAGAGAATGCTAACCAAACATCAAGATTTTTTTTTAATTTCTGTTATTGCTATCAACCAGAGATCCAGAATAAGTTTACTTAGATTGCCTGATAATTTAGCCATATCGTCAATTAATCGATCTACACCATAGATATGAAATCTCATTTTGTGTTACAGAATTGGATAAATAATGATTTAAAGTATCAATTAATCTTGTCAAGGAAGCAATATATGGCCTATAGAAAGATTTATCAATGAAATCTTTTGGGAGTGATTTTAAATAATAAATTTAATTTTGCGGTCACATTTATTAAGATTTGCGCATTAAATTTAAAATGGAGTAAGTTCTTAGCATATCAATAAGTCAGCAGTTATGGGAAACTCCTCAAACATTATTAATTTGTATAACTTGACCTTTCCAAAGTTATATATCTTAATAAATGACAATGATCCTTCTGAGAATACCTGCATCGAACTGTTGATGTAACTTGAGTGTGGGAAAGATGTGATCCAAGTTAAAATTGATCCTGTAGTTTGATTATAATTCTTTGTTGCAACCCTACTATAGTATTTTGAAACACTCATTAATGACTATATTGCATATCTTGTTGCTATACTATTTATTATAAATATACTAAAATTCTTGATAATTTTATGTGGTAGGACCGATACTCGAAGTTAATTCAAAAATCTACGTACGCTATCTTTCATCGTAAAAAATAATATCTCTATATTTTGAATTTTCTTTTTTAAATCAAAGTTTTGTGTAACATTCGTATATGTTATTAATTAATTTCTTTGCGATTGATGAAAAAATTGGGAAAGAAAATTCGTATCGAGTATAATTAATAAGAATTATTTATAGACAAAGAGTCTAAAGACAATCTCGTGGCAACAACAGGTGTAAAACGTAAAGAAATAGAAAGATATATAAATAAAGAGTGAGGTCAGACTACGAATGGAAAATTGCAAAAAATTTCTAGATTTGATCGATTCTTTTAGAAATCTAAATGGAAAATGTAACGAGAGAGAAAATTCTCTGTAATGACGAACAAAATCTTTCTCTATCTATATATACAAAAAATTCAAATACATGCATTTGATTGAAAGTGAAATTAAAACTTAGTTATAATTACGATTGGAGAACGTAAATGACCCTTATCAAAATGAGATTTGTTTTTTTCATAACAAATGACTGAAAGGAAAAAAGTTATTGTAGTTTTGTTTGTTTGTTTTTTTATTCATGTATTTTTTTTTCTCCTTCAAACAGTTATGATACGTGTATCTGTTAAACCGAAATATATTGCGAGAAAAGATCTATCGTTATCTCGCCATCCAAGAACAAATATGGCTGTATCAACTATATATGTCTTACACAGAAAAATATAAGATTTCCTTTTCAATGTAAATTTGTGAAATCCTATCGCAATGATAAAAGTGATAAAGATAAAAAAGTTTGTCTATTCGACAAAGACAATATCAACTCGAGTCGAGATAATCTTTCGAACAAAGTGATTTCTTCTTATACAATATGTGTTTTATATATATATATATATATATATATATATATATATACACACACACACATATACATGTGATGTTACAAAAGACTGGCTTGGTCAAAGACGATAGATAAAGCGACGAACGAATAAACGGAAAATAAAAATTTCTTTAACGGGAATCGTTTTCTAAGAATAAAAAAACATATAATGATAAAAAGAAAAAAGCGAACCGATTCAAACGTGTCTTTTTTATCATTCCATTCTTTTTTTCTTTTATTTCGACATTTCGAATATATTTTTCTTCTTAAAATACCCCGAAGAAAAATCTTCGTTTAATTTTGTCAACGCTCTATTTTCACTTTTCTCTACATCAATCGCATACTTCGAATCTTAAATATAATTTTCTATACTTCATCTAACTTATTAATATAACTATGATCGTGTGTCCGTCTTCTTTCTTCTTCCCTTTTTAATTTATATTTTATAATATCTATTTGTTACGTCGAACGATCGAACCGATATACATATGTGCCACTGTTGTATTGGAAGATGATCAATGTAAAAAAAAAAAAAAAAAGTACATAAGATAAAAAGAAATTGAAAAAAAAAAAGAAAACAAATATATACAGGTACGATCCTTCGATTTATCGACGAAACGATCTCTTTACTCCTACACAGGCACTTACATTTACAAGTAGTCATGCGCTCGTATTAGGATCCATTATTAATGTCGTTCAATGTGAAACGAGAAGACCGAAATAAATATTTGTAAATGCATGTTTCGCGTTATCATGAAATCATTTAATCAACTATTTTACGTCTTATTTAACACAAGTAATAATATTATTATTTCGTTTTGAATGAATAAGACTTTTATTGAAATGTAGGCAATAAACGCAACGTATGCGGTAGGGTGTCATAAAAAGAGGAAGAAAGAAAGTGAGAGAGAGGTAGAGTGGATGAATGAAAAATTCTGAGAATGAGATAAGATGGAGAGAAAGAAATAAAACATAAAGAAAAGTCATATCGATACTGCGTTATAGGCATATCAAAGATAAAGCAAAATGATTCTTTGGCATCTTTAGAGACACAACAAATTTTCATAGCTTATCTGTAAATATATACATTATCTAATCAACTCGACCTTGAGTAACGCAAATTGTACATAAAATATATACCGAATGATCATGCTAGTCGCATCGTTCCTTTTAATATTAATTTTATTTGTGACGTATTATACATATAGATTTGTATGTAAGACGAGAGAGACAGAGAGAGAGAGAGAGAGAGAGAGAGAGAGAGAGAGATTGAAATTGAAGGAAAAATTTAGAAACGTGCGAATCATTCCAATCTCGTGATTCATCGTATGCGTGTATGTATGTAACGTGTATTTTATGTCCGCACGTAACGTAACATATCTATCTATTAATTACGCGCTACAAAATAATGCGATCGACCACATATATAATATCGCGAATGGGCGTAAGAGAGAAGAGAGAAGAAACAAGATAAAAAAATATGATGATTAAAATATGAGGAAGAGAACAGCAGGATTGTTGGCGATCTATTTTTATATAATGCAATATTGAGAACGCGTGATTTCTGTAAATTTTCTATTTGTGCTTTATCAGCTCGTAAAATTTCGCAATTACTAGAGAATTTATCGAGGAGACTAGTTGTTTGTCTCATGCGAAACGATTAATGTCTACGAAAAATGAAATGGAATGTTGACAATGATGTGATGTGTTGTGTTGTGTTGTATTGTGTTGTGTTGCATTGTATTGTATTGTATTGTATTGTATTGCATTGTATATTATATTGTATTGTATTGTGTTGTATTGTATGAAGCATAATGATATAATTGTACGGCATTGGCGCTTCGATCTCTGCGTTTTCTTTCTCGCATATTTTGATAATCAGTCGTACACGAAAGTATTATCTCAGAAAGACAACATAAATTAGCTATAATGAAAGCTTTACGTAAATAGCAATTTTAAAAATATAAAGAAGGACCACAAATTGTTGGTCACGCGTTAACTACGCGCGTCTGACGTTGATAAGCGAATGAAATAGCATGTTAGTTCCAAAGTTGTCAGTATGTAGTTGGGTCAACAAGGTCTTGGATGATGATGTATGAGGATTAATAAATATTGTTTATATAATACATATATATATATATATTATATATATATATTATATTATATATATATTATATATATACATTACACATACATACACACACATATATATATGTCATATTATACATATACATATTCACATGTTCCTTAATTCTTCTCTAATTCTAATTGTAAGTTAAGTTATTACGCGTCTCGCTATCTTAAGGAAGAAGCTGTGATCGTTAAAAGACACGAAAAAAAAGAAGAAAAAGAAAAAAGAAGAAAATAACAAATGAAATAAGTACGTTTCTAATATTTATTTAATATACTACGAAAACTCTCCTCTCAATGTCGCCTATTATTTTTAGTCGTTGACATTCTTATGTCGACATTCATATGTAAACAATCGATCTGCATGAACTACAGCGTGTTCATCCGGACAAGAGTATTCGTCAGTGTGAAATATTGCCTCGTCGAATTTCGCTAAAAAAAAAAGATTATTAATAAAAAGCAGAATAAACAAAACATTCCAAGTTAGACGATAATCTATATATGACAAAAAAATTTCCTCGTACGTTGTTTCTTTTAAATACATATACATATATAAATTCTAACAAAAAAAAAAAACGTCTATGACGTACTTACAAATAGATTGTAAGACCCGTTTTTATAAATATGTATGTTCTTTGAAACTTTATTATCATATTTGATAAGTATATTTTCCACGTAGAATCGAAAGGAATTCATACTATAACAATAATAATGGAAGGAGGAAATCATGTAATATCAAAAGAAATCGATGTGTCACGGGTAAGGAAAAACGTTTTCATCTTAATTAAATTCTCATTACGTGATATTTGACTGTATTTATACATATGTATACACATACGTGGATACATACGTAGACTATTAAGTACGAGTTTGAATTTACAAATAAATAAATTATACATCCGTTCGGTAACATCATCAAGATTTTGTATAAATGCAAAATGAACAAAGAGATCCAAGATCGATATATAGGTCAAATCGATAGAAGGAAGGCGTGATAATATACATATATCTTTTGCACGTTTATCACGCGTATTTGCAAGCGTACTCGGAGTTATCAATTTATCGTGCCATTATTTTCAACGAACTTTGTTATCCATCTTACGAGCAGGAAGAAAAAGGTAAGTTACTTTCTTTTTCTCCTCTTGCCCCCTTTCTTCTCCCATAGTTTTCTTAAACTCATATTTTTTATCTCATTATTATCCTTTTTTTTTTCCTTCGCTAGTCATGTCATTTTTCTTCTACGTAGAAATCATCAATAAAAAATGTCTCTATGGAGATGCACTCGTTATAAAAACTAACACAACCGATGGTATGACACTAACAAGATTTCAACGTGAGATAATTCTAGGAGAATGGAATCATAAATTTAAACGCGAAATGGTCATTTTCAGAAAAAAAAAAAAAAAGAAACTAAAACATCGTTCGACGTATACACATTAGTTTATCTTTATAAGTTTTTATAATATAATCGATCAGTCTTTTTCCACTTGCATTATGTTGCAATATTTCCTTGTACCTTCGTAATCATTTTCGCGGAAAATTGATTTATTGCGAATTGAATTATCACGAATATTTTGGTTTCCCAATTACAGATATCAACGTTCTAGTGTCAACTATTACTCAATTTCTTAGATTAAAAATCTTAGAATTTTTTGAATTCTAAGAACATGAATCATCTCTTTGGAATGCAATAGACTTAACAAAAAAATCCATGATCTAATGTAGAATACATTTTATTACTAATCTTTTGTCCAATTATCATTGATTCATGCATGCAGAACGTTCTATATGGAAGACAATATTTTTATGGAATAAAAATATAATTTGAGATTACTATAATTAATTCTCATTGAAGATAATCTATTATTTATAAATTATATGAAAAAAACACCATAATAATATATATGTATGATATTTATGATTTGTAATATAAATTATTAAACTATCATCGCATTTTAAAGTATTAAAATCTTATTAAAAACTTTGTTACATACATGCACAATAAACATTCCATTGTCATAGCTCACCGAATGACTGAAAGAGTAATTATTTTTGATTGTGAATGTGTTGCGGACGAAGTCCATTTTGATTATCTTTAGCGAATTGAGCTCGCAAACAACTTTGCTTCGTGGATTTCCATGTTATAATATAAAAAAGAAGAACAAAAGAAAGTTCAAGGTAAGGGAAACACGCAAGAAATATTTTCGTATCACAAATTTGTCAGAATAAAATAAACTAATTAAAAATCAATACCAATATAAAACAAGATTACAGAGAGATACATTACAATTATTTTGTTCGCTATTAAGTAAAAAAGGAATAAAATAGAATCACTAGAATATATAGAAAATAAATATAAAAAACATATGATATATAGTAGATAAAATAATTTCAGAAAAGTTCAAAATAAAAAATAACCAGAGTATATCATGGAACTTAATATAATTTCGTAATCATCTCTCATTAATTTGTTTTATAAAACGAGTAGAAAAATGATACTCTTAATCTGAATAATAAGCGATATTTATAGAGAATAATTTAAAGGATCAACGTTTACATCATATTAAAATTTTATCGAATTTTTTATCATTGAAAATACACCGGAATTTAACATATTTTTTTCATTGTTTACTCATTAACTATTTATAGACGATAAGAAAAAGTTGACTCTTTCTCTCTTGCGTCCTTTTTCTTTTTTGTTTTTTTTTAATTTTTACAAATCTTTCAATATAATTTTATAGAAACAAAGGATCACATAAAAAATCGCACATCTTTCAAATATTAAATATCATTAATTAGTAATCTCTCTCTGTCTCTCTCTTCCTCTCTTATCGATGTAAAATTCAACAAGATTGTCATCCGCGTTGCGATCAAACAGAAAACGTTAGCGGTTCATTTCTCATGAATATTTATTTACTATTTGTCTGCCAGTTGGACCGTAATGAAGCTGCGATTTGACGCATTGCGACGATCGAATATCAAGCTATGATACATTCTTATACATGATTATATATATATATATATATACACATGTATATACATTAATATGTACATTCCAAACATGGTATTAAAAAAAAATATTGAAGTATCGATCTTTTTTTATTTGAACTTTTATTTGAGATCGATTAAAACATATCTCTAATGCAGATAAAAGAAAGAAGTAAAAGAAGAAAACAGAGAAAACAACTATAATCGGATAGAGTATTAGCAAAACGGTATGCAGCTTTATTTACTTTATCCGCTTAAATTAAAGGAACGATGCAAAGCTTCATTTTATAACAAAACGTATTACTCCCTTCTCACATAGCCATTTGTTCTATACTAGTGGCGAATGTACCGTGCGAATAATCGGCTCGAAACATATGTTGCGCGTAAAATCGATAAAAGTAGAGCGAGGGGAAGAGAGAAGAGATCGTGCCTCGCGTTGTGAAAAAAAATCGAAACAAAACTCAATCATGAATTTATATGTACATATTATCTATGTTTACGCGTGTTAGATATCTATTGAAAAATGATACTTGTTCTCTTTCGTTTTTATATTCTCATTATTGTTCTTTCCTTCTCTCTCTCCCTCTCTGTTTCTCTCCTTCTCTGTTTCTCTCCCTCTCTGTCTCTCTCCCTCTCTGTCTCACTCTCTCCCTCCCTCCCTCCCTTCCTCTCTCTCTCTCTCTCTCCATTTCTTTCTTATTCCCTTTGGCCTTTCCGTGTACTTAATTCTTCGTGATAAAGCAGCGTCTACCTAGTTTAGTAGATTTTTATCACCGATAATCGTGCACACAACATACTGTAAATATATATCCTCGTAAAAAATGTCATTAAATCGTTAGAAAAGAGCTCGCACCGTATTCTTTTGTCGATATCGAACTTATTTTACTCGATGTTTTTATACTTTTTAAATCGAGAGAGAGAGAGAGAGAGAGAGAGAAAGAGATGTATAATTCCATATTGAAAATGAATAAAAGGAAAAAAAATAAAAATGAAATGGATATGTTCTATACTACATACGCACATTAGTATGTCATATAAAAATAATATTATTTATAGGAATAACTTTATTAATAAATAACTATAGGAATAATTATTTGACTATCAAATATAATATTATATCGTGACTCTCAACCTTGAACTATGGAAAAATAGAGAAAAAAAAAGTTACAAATCGAATGAAATTTCATATCTATGTACGACGTAGAAATCGATGTCCTATTGGCCATTGTCCATCATATGTTAGTAAATACATATATGTATATATCTTGCGTGCTTAGTAAGATCATTTGTATTGTGAGATTTGAAATTAAAGGCAGAGCTCACGAGAAAGGAGGGGGAAAAGATATAAGTAAGAGTTTCTCTCCGCTTCTCATAACCTACCACGACCCTCAGCAGAATAGTACTTCGAACAAACGATATTTATATTTCTCCGACAACACGTCTGGATATCTTTACAGATTACACACGTACATACATATACATATATCATATATTAACGGTCTTCTTTAATTATTTATATTTGTGTAATCCTCTCTCTTAGAGAGAGAGAGAGAAATTTTATTCGAGCATAAAATGTTTCATTATTCAGTTAATATATAATTTAATCGTAATAATATCTTATTATGCTTAAATTCATAAACGTCGTTCTCATATATAAATAGTTCGCACGCCAATACTCTGCTCATCTTAATGCTTTCTCTTAATACTCAGCTTAATCGTTTCTATATATTATTTTAAAGAAAAATAAAGAAAAAGAGAGAGAAAGAAAAGAAAAAGATTCCAATCCTTGAAGCAATTTTATACCGATCTCGCTTCTTATCGTGCTCGTAACATTTACACGATTTATACAGATTACACGAGTGCGATCTACTCTTTACTTTACGATTATCTTACTTTATCTTGCATTTTTTAATTCGATTCAACATATACACATGTCATTGAAAAAAAGTATCACGGTCAGTATATATTAACTAGTTTATTTAGTTAGTGAGCGTTAACTTATATGTGTGTATAGTATACGTAATAATTTCTTAAAGTCGACGTCAGAATTTTTAATGGTTCTTAGACTTTAACTCGATTTTCATCGACAGTTTCTTCGTAAGAGTTCCGGATTTTCCTCTTTCACGTGTCACCACGAATGATTACTGTTACTTGACGTAAACACGTTGATCTTCTTCGATGAGAAATCTCAAGGGTTTCACTTTTTTTAACGTCAATAAGTAACTGATAAAAAATTGTCCAATGAATCATCCATACCGATGAGTCATTCGTTTCATTACTATCTACGCAAACAAAGTATCCGTTACATTTATGAGAAAATAACAATCAGTCATGTACACTAGGACACAATTTAACCGTAATTACATACATGCGATTCTCATTACCGATGCCATCTCGAACCGAATATAAACCATGAATATTTGATAGTTTACATTCATGTTTTTGCAGTTCGTTAATAACTTCGTTATTATATATTTTTTTCCTTTTTTTTTTTTCATCCGTTTCTCTTACCTCGATAACGATTCAAGCGTAAATCGTTAAAGTTACTCATTGTATTTCACACTGAAAATGATCCTTTATTTTTCAACTTTTTTCTTTTATTAATTGCTGGTGTATATTTTAAAGTCGCTTTTTTATAATAATTTATCAAATTACTTTATCGAATTTGATCTTTATCTAACTCATTCTATTTTTAAAAACAACTAGTTTTTATATGAAAGTACATATGTATATATCTATGTAATATATTATTAAATAAAATAATGCACAACTATATCGAGACATTTAAAATTACATAGAAGAGGATACACCTTCGATTCCGTTGTAAATGTTATAAATATATGTAAACATATGATATTAGCTCGAGAAACAATGATTTTCAATGTAGCTAGGAATGCATACTGAATTACGTATTCGAAACAACAAACAATATCACGTCTGTTCGATATTTTAGAAACAAACGTTACAAGCGTATTATTATTCCATATACAACGTTCAAAATGCATGTCACGGAAATTTCAAGTACATAATATAATTTATATCGATCGTAAATTCATATTAATTACATATCATGACTCGAGAAAACAACTTGGTCAAAAAATAAACATTTCTATACGTTTTTTCCCCTCTTTTTTCTTTTTTACATACAAAGATATCCTCAAAGAATATATATACTTCTGTGACCATCTGTATACATTTACTTTTATCATGACCTTGAAGTTCACGAATTTGAGATGCAACCTCGCTTTCTCGCCTGATACGGAAACAGATTTTTCAAATTTTCTAAAAATTTCCATTGGAGCTACTGCGTTACTTCTATACAAATTTGATTAAATTTATAGTCTGCAAATCGATAAGTTACTTGAATTACGTATTGAACAAATTTCATTCGTTGTACAACAGAGAGAAGAAGAAACATTCGAAATTTTCGAAATAGATAAGTAATACGGAAAAAAAAGATAGTAATATTGTCAAGATCAGTCACGAATATAAATCCGCTCAGGCGAGCTTCAAAGTTGCAGGTAACGATTTCATATGAGCCGCAGCATAGTTGTTAGCTCGCATTGCGATTACCTATTAACTTCTCAAGGGTAAAAATACTGCAGTATCGCGAGGCTAACGCCGCAAAACTCGCTTGAAACGTTGACAGTCGATGATATCTCTTTCAATTTAGTTTATCAATTCGGTAAGAATATGTGTATATATATGTATATATATATGTGTGTACACACACACACGCGCGCGCGCGCGCGCGCGTATAAATATATATATTTTTTTTTCTCTCTCTCAACAAATCATTTTTATTCGAATAAACTTTGTCTTACATTTTTTACAAATTTGTTACATATATCACATATGATAGCTACATACATCTGTTACATATGTCATATATGATAGTTACAAACATCTGTTACATATGTATGTCATACATGATAGCTATGAGAAACGTTCATTACTTTACCTATCTAATTTCATATACTATTCTTTCAATTTTTAATTGTAAGTAACACGTTTTTAGAATTTGTTATATTCCTTGTATATTCATATTTCTTATAACATGTTTTTATAACATTATTGCATATATATATATACACACACGCATATGTATATGTTAACATATGTTACATGAGTAGAAAATAATATCTGTGCAAGTTGAAAAATATGGTTTATGATTCAATATAGCAACGCTTTAACAGATCCAAGCGATATCAAGTTTCACATATTACATAGAACGCGAATCGAACGTCTTTTCCACTGATCCTCATTTCTGTAACCGACAGCAGCATTGAATGCACATATGTATGCAACTTTGCAATAACTGTATATATGTACACATACATATGTGTATGTGTGTATATATATATATATATATATATATATATATATATGTTCTAACCGCAGGTACGGACTAACTATCTATGATTTGTAACATTTTTGAATTAACAGTCTCTGTCAACTACTGTGATTACGTCGCTGCGGTCGTTTATATAATTTATTTTTCTTTTTTTTCTTCGTCCTGTCCACTTATCTAACCAATAAAGTTTTAGAAGAAATTATTATATATTAACGAAAAATATTCGTAAATTTTAAAACTACTTTTTTCCCATGCGCAGCCCTTTCATTCGACATTTTCGTAAAACTGGAATATATATTTTTCACAGGATTATCAATATTTCGCTGACCTTTACTAGAACCGGTTTTAATACATATATACATATCCAGAATGGACCAAAAGTTCGTAGGTAATTACAAAAACCAATTACTTTTTTTCGAGAATTTTTAGACTATCTTTTTTTCAGATTATATTCAGTCTAGCTTATAGTTTCACGATCTGAAAAAATTTAATACACATACGTTCGCATGTAATGCACATATACATTCATATACAATTAATACGTTTCATGATTATTCATTGTTATATTTCATTGTAATAGACTCGATATATAAGTCTGAAAAATATGTAATATCTGCTTATATAATTTTTAAAGCATAACTCAAACATATCTTCTTTATCAAAATAGATTATAAAACATTTTCCATTTTTTCCAAGACAGACATTTTTAATTATAATCAGGCGAACACAAATATTGTACTCATATATCTACATATATTTATCTTATATAATTAAGTATTCGTAAGATTGGATAATGTATCTCTGCAATAAACTTATCAAATATTGTCTTGTTCTTATCACGTTTATATTCAGAAAATGATAAACAATTATCATTAATAATTTTTTTCATCGGTTTTATCTAATTTCATATATCAAAATTCGAATGAAATTGACGAAATCGTAATTTGATTTTCGAAAAACACAATATAATTTGAACTAGAAATTTTGTCAGGAAATTTTTCAAAGTATCATTATACGATTATTAAAAATGAAACTAATCTCCAGTGGAGAATAATACTAAAAGATAAGTGATATGTGTATTCGATTTATCTGGACATACGTAATCTTATTATCAGATAAATATGGAATCATATCTTTTAAAACTAACATGGAATCAACATGTCGTTCATTGCACGAGAAATCATATAGCGCGAGAATAGTACAGTCCAAAAGTATAGATTTTGAAAAAATCGACTTTTCGAGACAACAATATTATATTATCCTAACATCATTTTTAATTTATATACGACTACAAAAAAAATGTTACGTACCACTTCAACCCTCTTATTCTTATACAACGTCACACGCCCGAAGCTGAAGCCTTCTCCTTGAATTGTTCTTCTACATATTAAGGACGGATTTTACTGAAAAAAAAAAAAAAAGTAGAAAAGATTAGTCTAAAATGTTTTAAAAAAGAGTAGATAATTGATTTTTAAAATCACATAGGAACTTTTATCCCATCTAGAAACTTCAGGCCCACCTTGTACATTTTTCGTTAGAAAATCAATAGAAAATATATAATACTTTATATATAACATTTCAAAAGTATTAATTCTACGGTTTGTATATGAATTTAAAAAGAAAATATTCATTTTTAAGTGAAACTGTTCATGCGCGAGAAAAATGTCAAAGAACTTTTTATTTTTATCTCGTCGAATTCTATCAGTCTGTTTTAAAAACCAGACATAATTAGGGGACATCAAAATGTCAAACATCAAATCGATTTTTGGAAAAATAAAAAAGAATCTTCTGTGGCCAAAAACGTTTAATATTTTACATGTATACTACGTTCACGACGTCCTCTTTCATTTCAAGCTGGTTTCGTCCAAATCTTACATTCATAAGCTTGAATGTGCCCTTTTAAGCACGTACTTGACTGCTCAGACCCTTACGTATTTAGATGCCAACACTTTTAAAATACGTAAGCATAAAAACATAGGCCGCTTAAATTATTTCTACTTGTGATAAAACTGTCAAACTTAATCTTATTAGATACTATCGTAAAATAAAAAATAAATATTGATGACCTCTCGGACTTGGAGAAATATTTTGAAAATATTTATGATGCTTTTTCTTCCCAACTATGTAACGAGTATACATATATAAATATCCGCTAACAGAGACGACCTTCAGAAACGAAGAGATACGAAGAAGGATATATAAATATATTTTATATATACTTTTGACCAATCACAGAATTTGTTATTCCTTCTTTTCCAGGAAAGAGCCTTTAAGTAGGGAAATTAGAAAATCTTTTTAAAACGAAAATTGTATTTCTAGTATCATTCGTCTTCAACGTTTGTGATTAGCAACATCGAACCAGACGATTTCGAGCCTTCCAAGAAAACTCTAATAACGACAAATAATTGTAAGTAAATCTCAAACTTCTATTATTTCTTTTTCTTTTCATAATCATCGTCATCATTCATCAGTAAATTATTTTGATTTTTAATCCTTATTATTAATGTATCGTGTAATTCGATTATTTTATTTGTTATTTTATCAAGAACATTTCATCGACAATAATGATTTCAAGATTAGAAAAATTTCTTGATTATAAATGCGATAAAACATATAGGAAGTAATAGGCTATTCTCTTTTAAGAATTTAGTTGTTGCACCTATACACATACATACAGATGAGAAAGTACATATTACGATGTCTCTGTAGATAATTATTTTCTTAATTAATATTGCACTTTCGAATGAATAAGATTTGTATAACATTGAAGAAAAGAATCATATATATTTTTCTTATAATCGTTTATATTAAGTTTTTACGATTTATTTCATCGACAATATGCTACGCCAATGTATTGTACTTCGATTTGTCAAGGGCATATAAAATTGCAGCTTCCAGGGTTAACTAAGAATAACACTTAGACTACTAATGTTATTCTATAATTAGATCGAATATTTCGCTAGCTAGTAAAAGAAATATCCAGCTGTATTCTCATAATTATTGAGAAGGAAAAAATTCAAGTTTATAATTTTTCAAAATTAATATGTTATTACATTAGTTATTTTACTTGAACACAGCATAAATAATCATGAAAAAAAATGAGAATAAAACGTAAGTACTTTAGAAAGTAATATGCTTCATTCATTTATATTTGTTCAGAAATTTTGTTTATATATACATAATTATATTTTTTGTATATATATTAAAAAATGCTATATTACTTCATTTACTTATACTTATTCACAAATTTTTTCTTATTAATATATTTAATAAAAGTATATGTTATATATGTTATATATATGTATATGTTAAGAATATGCAAATTATGTGTTAATATATATATACACACTCTCTCTCTCTCTCTCTCTCTCTCACACACACACACACACACAATACATGTTATAACACTCCGCCTCTATCATTAAATCATAAATATATTTTAGATTAATACATATAAAATTGTATTGTTTTTCTTGAACAAACTTACGTTTTTTAATATATCTGTTCAGCAACAAAAATTATGCAAAATATTACACATTTTTCGTTCAAATATCCGATGTCACTACATAAACACTAAATCTTTCACTCATAAACTTTCACAAAAGTTTGATCACTCATTATTTTTTTCCCATAAAACAGACAAAATGAAACATACATATATAATTGTAATTTAGTTAAAAATTATGTAAAAAATCTTGCTTGTAGGTTGTTAGACACAGTCATATATTTATAAGTAAATAAAACGTTAGTATGAATAAGAAGTACAACAGTGTCATCTAGCGGAAAGTTTCAAAAATTATGTCTTCGAATAGAAATAGTCAAATTATTTACTTTACAACCATCGATAAATTATATTTTTTTTCGCTTTTTCCTTGTTGTTGCATTTTTGCATATTCGATTATTAAAATTATTATTGTATAATTATTCAATGATAAAAACCCATAAAAATAGCATTGTTTACACAATAATAAGATAATTCACTAAAATTTACACATAAAAATATACAGGTATTTAGTGAAGTTACTAGTTCAATATCGCATTATTAGTAATAATCATTTCGGAGATTTAAATTTTAATATGTAATATAAAACAATATATGTTACTATTTTAATAAGAAAAATATATGTATGTGTAATTAAAATTTGATTTATAATTTGAGTTTAATTCAAGGTCGAAAGACAGATTATGCATGCACCAATGACTAATGATGTATTCATACGCAGGTCGTGAAGATGATCGTCCCAATCAACAATATAAATTCATATTACATAATAAATTTAATTTAATATCTGGTAGCTGATGTGCAATTTTTATTTCTATATTTATGACTTTAATCGAATTTGAGCAATGTATTTCTTATCGTTCGCATGAATAATTAAAATAAAATAATTCGTATTGTGCATAATTAATTTATTTTAATAGGGCCCTAAAAATTTGTAATGCCTCAGGGCCTTCGAAGGTTAAATCCTTCACTGTATGTAACGGCGCCAAAGAGATACAGATATAAAACTTTTTAAGAATAAAGGCAAAATTGTAGGTAGCGAATTGTAGATTACACACTTTTGATTGGTCAAAAATACTAATGTTTACATTTGAAATGTTAAATCTTTTTTAGTTCGTGTATGAAGTCCGATTATCAGAAAATATTTGCTACAGATTAAACATGTGAGAAATTATGTTTACTGAAAATATATAAGTGTTAAAAAATGTAAGTTTCATATATAAGAAAGGAAAGTATGAAAAATAATACTAGTGACATATAATATTTTCTTTCGTACTTCAGAACTAAAATAAAAAGCTGAATCTTATTGAACAATTGAATTGTTTTTGTTTTAATTGTTTAATAAGCTTTTTTTTAACTCAAATTCATAATTTTGTCGTGAAATATTTCTTTTCTTCATATTTAATTAAATATAATAAAAATTACTATGTACTGGAATATATACAATATATAACAAATATGCCTCATTTTTTAATTATACAGTGCTTTTTTTCTATAAAATTAAAATAATTAATTACTACAATACTATATGTATATATCAATGATAAAACATATATAATGAATAAAATATTAGATATCAATATTTATGTAACTTTGTACGATTATTTTTATAGAATCTATTATATTTTTTACAAAATTCTGTAAAAAATTAATAAAAGTAATATGAATAACATAAACATACGTGATGCTATTGTAAAGGCTTCTCAAATACCAAGAACAGACGAAGAGATATATTTTGTTCGACTTGACAAACCGGACCAATCTTGGATTGATCATAACATGAATTTAAAGAATATTAAAGTACCAAGAAATATACAGGTTAGCTAAGATCATCTATTTTACTTATTTATATTTAGTTATATTATATCATGTATTTATCAAAACATGTATATTAATATACTACTGTATAATAACAATATATACTCCATCACATTTAAAGCCATATATTATAATATTAAAAATTCAAAAAATATAATTAAATGTTGGTTAGTTAAAATGTTATGATTGTTAGTTATAAGTAGATCATCTTTGATGTAATATCTAGAATAATATTTTTTCTTATAATATTTAATACTGAATTTAGAAAGAATAATTACAAATATATTTTTTATTATCAGTTAATAGAAACAGATACTTTAGATACATCAAATAATATGGACTCAAAATATTGTTTAAATGAAAATGAAATATTGTCTTCTATAAAAGCTGTAAGTGTAATACTTCAGATATTTATTAAATGTAATATGTAAATATTTTCTTTTCTTATAATTAATATTGCATGTAAATAAGTCTTTATTTATATATAGTATAGTAATTATGTATATATTTAATGAAGATTTATTTATGTTTTTATAAATATAGGTAAATGGTGGAATTAGTTATTCTAATAAATTTCTAGAATATCAATGGAAATTAAAACAAATGAGAAACAATTTAGATACAGAGAACGTTAACACTAATATATCAAACAGTAAAACTTACTCTAATTGTAACAATGATGTTAAATCATCAAATGTACAAATTATTAATACAGACAAATCAAAAAAAATAGAAAATAATGAAGATTCTCATTCTATTCAAGAAGTTCTAAAACAGTGTAAACTTGAAAAGAATGCTTTAATCTTAGGACTTTTAAATAGTAAACAAATAACTATAGAAGATTTGCAAATACCAAGCAAATCAAATTTAAAACATGAAACATTCCACAATCACTCTGATCTTCAAGTAAGTGTAAAACATGTGTTAAGTATTCTTTACTCTTTATATTAATAGTTCTTCTATTAAATAAGTGAAAGTGTTTTATTTGAAATTAGCTATTTACAATTATCATTGATAGTTTAATCTAAATTATAAACAGTTATTCAATTAATCATTTATATATGCGATCTCATTTTTTATTGATATGAAATTCTTTCATAATAAAAGAAAAAAAAGTGAATATTTTAAGTTGAAGTTAAACCAAAATTTGCTTCACCAAATTATTTAATTTTTATTAGACTGAAGATATTGCTGTTGGAAATCATCTAATACAGCATCCAGATGATCCAGACATATATATCCATCCATTGCAACTAATGGAAAAATCAAAAAAGCATGCTAATATAATGCTAGAATATGTCGGAATGAAGGAAGTAGTTACTCCAAAACAATATTATATTAATGAGACTGATAATATGTCATTTGAGTTTATAAAAAAAAATGTAGAAAATAAGTAATTATTATAAATATACCATAATCAAGATATATTTATAAATTTAGTATTAAATATGATTTTTTATATAGTTTAGAAGGTATAATATAGCTTAGAAAGTATGCATAAAATGAGTGATATTGAAAGATATTAGAAATTGATACATGAGTTCTTATATCAAAATTAGTAATATAAAGAACATCAAAAAAGTTATTTTTTTAAACAAATACTTGTAAGCTAAATATTTTGTCAAATTATATAAGACTTGATGATTGTGATAAAATATTTTTAATCTATACAAATTGATATTAAAATAATACAGTGTAAATAATGAAACAATAAATCTATTTTTTTTTTTTTTATTAATCTTATATGATTATAAAATGTAAAAGAACTATCTAGTAAAAAGCATCAAATTTTCAAATCTTAAATCTTAAACTATACAAATCTTAAAGTAAGTTTGTTCACATCTTTAAAAAGGTTAGCAAAAATTAATATAATATTGTAAATAGTTTTGTATAGTATAATTAATTATTTTCTACATGAAGTAATATACATCTTTTTGCATCAATTTTTCTTGTATAATTTTTGATAGAAATATACATTTGTATTTGTAAAAAATTATTTTTTATACATACATATAAATTTTATTTTACGATTTTAATATAAAATTTATCATTATAAAGTTACAAAAAAATTACTTTTACGATTAAGTATTTACAAGTAAAAAAATATCCATTACCATTTGAATCACAGATATTGTATACACTCGTAGTATTTAAATTTTCTATAAAAGTATAAAAACAAATTGAACATGCAAAATGAAATATATTACAACAGATTAAAATGGACTTTTTAAATTCTTTACTTACACATAAAAGTAATTTATATATATACAGAAAACTATAATTTAAAAGTACATTTAAATAATAAGATGTTATTACTTCAAGACATTACTTTAGAATAAAATCTAAAACAGTGTAAAGTACAAAAGAAACAATCATATGGTACAGTACTATCATTTGAAAACTTTACACTACATATAGTTGAATTTAAATTAAAACATAATGGCTTTCTTAAAAAATATTGAAAACAAGCTGTTCCACACACACAATATTTTGCAGAATCTAAATATTTTACCAATGTATTAGGTATCAAACTTGCATTGTAGTTTGTCCTGTAAAAATAATATGATTTTATTTACTGTTATCATTTATTATTAGTCCAACAAAAATAATATAATTATAATAAAATATATATAGCAAACCTTGTTTTCAAAAATATTCTTGCTGCACACTCAACAAGACTTGGTAATTGCATTATACTTTCATAATAAGGCTTAGTTGTTGAGAATGAATTTCCAGATACATCTATTTCCAGTAATCGTAATTTCCTCATACTTCCTGGTAAAAACTGTAAACTGTTCTGTGATAAATCCAAATATTTGAGCGAAATTAAATTTCCCATACTTTGTGGTAAATATATTAATGAATTACAGCTTAATTTTAAATTGACAAGAGCATTGAGTTTTCCAATCTTCTCTGGTATTTCAGTTAACTGTAATTAATGAGTAAAAATTAACTCAAAATTCTTTTATAATATTTATATATGCTTTTATAATATTAAATTATATAAATTATTAAAATTCAACTTACAAAGTTACAACTTAAATCTAATAAGCATAAAGTATTTCTAATGTTGTTTTGGTCTAGCCATGTCCATTTAGAAATAGCAGCTTTGCCCAGTTGATTTTGAGACAAAATAAGTTGTTGTAAATGAGGTAAAGAACCTAAATCTTTAGGTAAGGACGTTATTTGATTGTTTGATAGATCTAAAACTTTTAGACGATTCAGTTTTAGAATTTGAAGATCAAATGATTTCCTATCTAATCCTATGATGTGTAATTCTTCTGTAAATCTTGGAAAACCTTGTAAAGTAGGATATTCAGAATTCTTTTTTACAGTTATTTTTGTTTTCTGCGTATTACTAATTTTTTTGCCATTTAAATTAGATATTGCAAGAGTTGATAAATGTACTTTTTTGGACGATGCAAGCTTTAAAACATGAATAAAACTCTTTAATGGTATTGCATCGCTCTGTATAATTAAATCATGAGGAGGTTCTTTTATTCTAATTGTTGCTTTCCCATTTTCAATAAATTTCACAAATATCATCTCTATATTATCATTCACCTAAAAATTATAAGATAGACATTAAGAAAAAAATATACATCATATACATATATATATACATAAAAAATATTACCTTATATTTAGTTCCACATTTGTTCTGCTCTGTTTGTAATAAAATATATAATTCATCATTTTTTATAGATTGTCTTCCAATAACCAAATATCCACGTTGTGATTTTTTTCTTATCGATAAATTTGTCAAATTGTGCATTCGATTATTAACTTCAACATTACAATTTAATTTCATTTTTACTTAACTTTTTTAAACAGTCGTTAAATATGCACAAATAAAAAAAGAATTCACATTTGTTTGAATTCACCGATATTAACAGTTCAAAATACCTAATTTGATACAATAGCAGATTTTTTTGTTTGGCGCCAAATCTCGTATAACGAATTTACACCAACTTAATAATATCCTAGTAAATTTTAACTAAATGTATACATGTATATATTACTAGTCGTTAAACGAAATATATGTATGATGTATATTAAGCTACTCTAATGTATTCTAATGTACAAATATATTGTCCAATAAAATTTGGACAAAAAATCAGAATTAAACTACTTCGATAAAGATGATCATAAAATTTATTGTATATTTAAAAGATAATGAATATATTGTAATGTTGTTTTAATTTTTATGTTATATGCAATTTAATATTTTATCTCATGCAATCAAATATTTCTCATAATCGGATACTAAATATTTTCTGAAAAGTCTTAAGATAGCTTCTGATTGGTAGGAGCATATAGAAACGTATAGTACGTATTTTCGTACAAGTATTAGATCATAAAAAGAAATTCGGAAATATAACGCAACTATCATCATTTGTGAATACATTTTCGAATTATGTAATTACATATTTGCATAACTAATGTGTGTGTGTGTGTGTGTGTGTATGTATTGTATGCAGCAATTTAAATTTCTATGAACTAATACGATTGATATTATAAATTGCAAAGTATTAAATCTTTCATAGACTCTTTTTTAGGGTACATAAATAAAGATAAAATTGTTGATTTAATTCTTTTATTTATTGTACTTTTTTACCACCACGTGTTTTCCAAGCTACTATAAGATTCCATGAAAAATATAAAGAAAAACTATGAACTTGAGAAGCTAAAAGAATAAACGCATACCATAACATTCCATATGGTAGACCCTGAAATAATTTTCATATAATGTAAAGCATGGTTTTATATATATATATATATATATATATATATTTATATAATATTAAAATACGAATATATTGATATCTTCTATTATATTGAAAAATGATTCTGATCTAATGATTATACATTAAAATGAATACAATTACTTTCTTTATATTACAAGTGCTAACTTTAATAATTCATATGACCAGTTCATTGATTAAATAAATAATTTACCTGCCACAGTTGAATATCTTCTGTTTTACCAACAGTTAAATATTTCCAAACATCTTTAAAATAGTATATCATAGCATATAGAATTGGTCCATAACCCAATACAATAAGACCAATCATATAACGTTGAAGTGTCTTTATTTTATTCTTTTTAATAGCTGATAATGCAAGGAAAGAAAGTAATAAGCTTGTGCACCATATATATTCCCACCACAATGGCTGACATAAAAAAAAGTCTATATTTGTACAATGAAATTGAATAGATGATAGAAAAAATATGTACTAAACTATCATCATACATCATGTAAGAAAAACATTTATATACAAGCTTACCTGTGGTATCAATAATTCTTCTATTTCCAGAATAAAAATATCAAGCCTATCTAAAATGTCTGCTGACAATTTGGCAAGCATAACAAAGAAAAGAAGATAGTGAAAAAATATGCAATACTTTAATCGAGATTTGTTCGTCACGCTGAAAAGAGAATATATATATATATATATATATATATAAACATTATATGACATCTATAAAAATTTTTATTGCTTCATTCTATTAAAATATTAATACTTAACATAAAAGTTCTTAACGCTTTTTCTATTATCTAAAATAATAAGTACAAAAATGTTCTTAAAATTAAAAATATAAAACAATAAATATTATAGTTATAAATTACATTCTTTTACATTAATGAATAGTTTTTATTTCTTTTACATAAAAATAATGTGACAATTGATTATAGGCTTTTTAACTTTTATATATAAACAGAACACCAAAACAAAATTAAATCAGAAAACATTAGACTCCAAGGGCAAAACCTCCTGCTATTAATAGGTATACTCATGGAAACAAGGGCATACTGAGCACAATACTTGCAATCTACATAAATTGGTAATTTGTAAATTCTTGGTACACTTACAAGATGAAAATATTAATTGATAGCTTAATTATTTTATTAAAACAACACTATGATAAAAATTTAATTAAATGTTTCTATCTTAAAAATGTTTGATGCTCTGTGTGTATGTGTGTCTATATATATATACATCATATATATATATATATATATATATATATATATTTAACTACACATCACTACTTGTTAATTTATTAATTTTTGTCATATTTTTATGACATAGGCATTTTAATACATATAATTTACTTATTTTACATGCAATATAATATATCATAGATAAAAATATATAATGTAAAATTAACGTAATAATATAATAAAAATAATAACACAATTATAAACTTAAGATTATGAATAAAAACAATAAAATCTTAAATAAGTTTTTGAGGGATTATTTTCATTGATTCTATTAATTATTTTTTTGTATACGATATAACTGTTATTTACTCGAATTACAATTGTATGGATAAAAGAATACTACAATCGATGTAATTATTTAATAATATAACAATCACATTTTCCTGTATTTAATAAGCATATGCTTAATTTAATTGACAAAAGCATGGATGAGATTTATATTTTGCTCACCTGACTTGATACTGCCCTGCAACTTTTTGCCTATGATTAAAATCACTTCCATCTGTACCTAATGCTTGGCACAAAGTAACCTTCGAAGCCATTTTCTATATTCCACGTCTAAAAACACAAAACATACGTCTTACTACGTATCAATTAATGTTCTACTTCATTAGACAGCTAAATTCAAGGTTAAAACATGCGCCGAGTTATCACCGTGTGTTCGACTATTTTTGAACTTTCTCAAACCCCGATTAGAAATTGATGATTCTATTCTCAAAACTGCTCAAAATTAACCATGTCTGCACAATAATAATTTAACTAAGTAATATTTCACTTTCTCACTCTTGTACAACGAATTGAAAATCTTCTAATAATTAAGAAGGAAATAAGAATAATAAGTTTAAGTAATTCTCATATATTTAATAATTTTCTAAAAAATTAAAATCAAAAATGATCTATTTTAGTTAAAACTAACTATAACTGAACTTGATTTATTTTTGATGCATTTACGAACATCTTATAAAAGACTAACGTAAGTAGCAGAGATGACTAAAGCTTATGATATTGAGAACTAAGCATGGTAAATGTTTGAATGTTTTTTAAGATATTATTTTAAGTATTTATAATTAATATATTTTTTTAATATATTTTACATATTTCGCATTTTATTTTCAATAATATTACGATGTAAACTTGACAATTAAAAATTTAATTTTGTTGTTTAATAACTTTAATTATATATATAGAGAAATTAATAATAACAATATTTATATTTATATATTTGTTTCTTATATTTTTCTTTCGTAAAATTGCATTATAAAAATTATAATATTATCTTATTTTTTATGAACTTATATCTAGTTTTGATGATTATTATTATATATTTTATCTTTTTAATTTATTGATAATTAAAATTATAACATATATGTAGATGTTTTATATGTTTTAAATGTTATTGTGCTATCTAATAGTTATTATGAAAATGATAAAAAAATATTATTATTATACTGGGAAGTAATATTAAAATAGATGCAATCTGTTTTGTTGCTGTATTACATGGTTTCTGTCCTGGTGCAGATTGACAAGCACAAACTTCGATTATATGAGCATCAACCTATATAAATAAATATCATTAGATTAAAACATATATATATATATGTGTATATATAGATTTGTCTATTAATAAAAAATATATATACATACTTGGTAATTAAAACATCCTGATGTAACAGCTATTGTTTTGTCTTCAATTATTCTCCCACAATAATGGGACATGTATATAACTGTGAATAAAAGAATTTTGATGATACTTATATTTATATATAATAGAAACAAAATTGAATTTACCTGCATTGTTGTAAATATTAGAATATTTAATACATGCAAAGCCTTTTTGTAAAACACATACACTTGTATTTGAAACAATGTCTTTATCATCAATATTAATATCATGATTCCATATTTTAGTTATATTTGGTGGACCCGCTGAAAAAAAATATAGATGTTTATTATTCAATAATTGCATTACATAATATAAATGTATATATGTCATCTAATAGTGTAAAATAACTATCAATATTATTAATCTTAACTTTATACTCACATGCATCATAGATTAGTGGATCTACACATGGCACTCCATTATATCTACCTTTTGTACAAGTAGTATTTAAAGAATCTTTATAAGGTATTGGTCCTGGCCAAGTAAATCGAAAACAATATGGTCTTGATTTATCAAGTCCTGTAAAAAACCATTAAGCATCATAATGTATTAAACAAATGATAAATCTACAACATATAAACAACATACTTTAATTATCATATTTTTTATTAATCAATGAATAAGTAATAATTACCTAAAGCAAACCACACACAGCATATTAAAAATATGATTAACTTCAAAGTATTCATATTGACAGGTTCACATTGGACAGATACTTAATACTGCTATAGAACTAGAGATAACAAGCTTTTTCTGATAAGATCAATAATCAGATAATTTGATGTCTCATATAGTTTTATATTAGAAATTATCACAAGTCATATATTTTTTAGAAAATTGTATGAAAAAAACATATTTGTTAAAAAATTAGCAGATTAGTAGGTATTATAGATATGTATGTATATATAGAAAAGATATAGGATTAAAATACTCATGATTTATTTGAATAGTCATCCAATGACTATTATATTTCATAATATTTGCTAATAATATTAAAAAATAACAACAAGCAAACTTGTATAAAAACATTATGATATTACAGGTAAATATATTATAAATTATATACTTTGTCATGAAAGCGTATAATATATAATTTTTGGTAAAAATTTTATTACAAAAATCTCATTAAAATTCATCATGTCTAGTTAATGCTTCTCCAAAATCAGTTGCTTGAGAACCAACAAAAATATCATATTTTTCTAATATTTCATCTTTTGTAAGTTTTTGATCGGCATCTGTATCAGCTTCATAAATTAAATGTCGGGCTTCTGCTTCTGCATGATCAAAATCAGCAGGAATAATCCAATTTCTTACCTATTAAAAGCATGACAAACAGAATTAGCATACTTTTATTGAAACAAATCAATAAAATTTTTATATAGTTTACTAACCTCTTCAAAATCCATATAACCATTATGATCTTTATCTCTGTAAGATGAAAATTGTTCTTTCTCATTTTTGACCCATTCAGGCTCTTCTTCCTCCTCTGTACCTCTATACATGTCTCCTAAGAAATTAATAATGCATTTCAATATATGAATTGTTAATATCATAATTTACAGTTATTTCGGTTACCAATATATTCAGCTATTGATATTTTTCCATCTCCATCTTTATCAATATCCTCCATAGTTTCTAACACTACAATATCTTTCATATGATTTGCTTCTTCTGCATGTAGGAATGCAGCAAATTCTTCTTTAGTAAGTGCATTGTCATTATCAAGATCAGCTGCTTGCCAACGTCTGCGATCTCTTTTAAGCATTGCTTCATAAGGAAATGTTTCTTCTTCTAATTTATCATGATCATTACTTTCATGCTCATTAATATGTCCATAAAGTTTGATTTTATAATCTGTCCATGGAAGATTATCTTTTTCTTCTAAATTATAAGATGTCCATTGACGATTAATATCATCTTGAATATATCGCCGCTGAGTATATAATATCCAATCTTTAAGTTCTTCCTTTGTAACAAATCCATCTTTGTCTTTATCTATTTTATCAACAATTATCCCTAGTCTTCTTGTACTTTCCTCTGGACTTAATTGATCAAATGTTTTGGCATCTTCTCCGAGAAAAGCCTCATGATCATAACTTGGATTATGCTGAGAGTTAATGTAATGCTCTTGATCACTTAAATCCTATAATTATATTACACACATACATATATATATATATAATAGATTTATATAAATATTTATTAGATATCATTCTTCTATAATATTATAATAAAACAAATATCGTGTATATTTATCTATAGATTCAAACTATATATATTTATAGAAATTTTCAGTTCACAATTTAATCCAATATTTCTTATATTATTTTATATATTTGATATGAAATAAATATCTAGAAATAAATCTTTTAAAGAAAAATAAACTGAGGTTACATACTTCAAATTTATTATTTTTATTAAGAATTATGATATAAATCAGTTGCTATTTGAACATTTATATTAAACTTTCATTTCTTATTATTAATTAAACATTAAAAGAAATAATTTAAATTTTTATTTACCTTATTCAATATACGTTGTTTGGGCTCATCTTCTGGTTTTGGAATTGCAGTGGCCGAAATAGTTAGAACGAATAAAATTTGAAAAACTATAAGTTCTCGCATTGTTTTTAATATTGAAAAGAAAATATTGAAAGATTTTGGTATGATCGATCTTATTTATTACACGATATATGAGTTTTTTTAATAAAGCACGATTTTATATGCGGTAGAACAACTCTCCAGCATCCACATCAGCAAATCTTAATGTCTTAACCAATGTTAGACCCCCACTTACGAACTCCATATTTCTTTAGAAAACTCGCACCGTAATACCGTTGTTGATCCTATAAGCGCTTGCTGTGAACGTTATTCAATCCAACAACGTTCGGGAGATGTTCTACGTTCAAACCTACGCGCTTAATTTAGGTCACTATGGAATGAGTATGCATAGACGTGTTCTATTAAAACATTTGTACAAAAGAAATGGTTCGCATATGAATCTGTAAATTTTATGGAGTACTAAATCTTTCATAAAAAATCAAATAAAAATATATTCCTCTAGGTATGATATATTAAAATTTTTTTAAATCAGTATTAGTTTGATCTAATATATTTTGTTATTTTTCTTCCTTCTATTTATCACAATATTATTAATACAATAATCAAAATTTGTACTTATATATTATTATGTTTATGACATTAATTTGACAACAAACTTAATGCTCAGATAAGTTTTTGAATAGATATTATTTATAATAGTTATAATTGGTTAAATAAAGGTAATAACTAATACCAAAAAATGTTTCAATTTATTTATTGAATACAAAGATATTAATCTTGACTTGCATCCACATTTTCTGTTTGAAGACCTTTAAAAGAGGCTACAGGAATATATGTTACAAGCGTATATAATTTATTTGCTGAATCCTCATCGTCATTCCTTCTTCTACTTAATCGAACACGGACTCTGAAAGGAACATTCCTGCAAAAGAAAAACATTTTCCTTAATCTATATTTATTGAAAAAAATATTATTCACCCTATTAAGTAAAATTGAACAAATGAACTTTAACAATGTTTTTAAGAAAAATATATAAAGAGAAAAATTTACCTTATTCCTTTAGACCATAACTGTTTGTTGAGACGTGTGTCAATCCTTACATCAGGTGTACCCATTTGTTTTTCAGCAAATTTTCGAATTTCTTTAATTGCTCTAGGTGCACGTTTTTTAAAACCAACTCCATGAAGACGTTTATGAAGATGTACAGTATATTCACGAGTTACCACTTCATTGATTGCACTCTTTCCTTTCTTTTCAGAAGATTTAGCCATCTTTAACCTAAATAAACAATACATATATTTCTTTATACATTTTCAAAATAGTAACATCAATTTGATAAAAAATTTAATTTAAAATAATATATTTCCTCCTATTTTATTCACAGATGTTATATTATAATTTAAAGATAAAACATTTTTAATATTGTCAATTCACAACGCATTCTTCATAATGTATATATAAATATTTTTTATCATATAAAATTATAAAGTAGAAAAAAATTTTACGTAAATTCTAGTCAAAACTTAGAAATAAACACAATTTTACCAATAATTATGATTTCGTATCAATTTAAAATCAGATGTTCTCGGATTTTATTCAAGAGAAAGTTTAGGTTCCTTCTCCGATTGAAGGTTCCGTATAAAAGAGCTAGACTCGTTCGTAAAATTGTTACTAGATCGATCAATCATCCTTGACATTGGTGACTGATTATTTATTAAATCAAATAAATTTATAATCATTGTTATTGTATTACATGAAAATTGAAATACCTTTATTGTATTATTAAAAAAAATGAATTAATAAGTATTATTGCAATAATACAAATTATAAAACTTGTTAGTAATACTCAGCAGTGTTCACGTAGATCTTTGTAATATGATTGGTTGATGGAAATAATACATATTGTATATAATTGGCTATTACAGATTAGCCATTTTGAAATTTAAATTTGATTAAAAAATTAATTTACAAAAATAACAAAAACATCAAATTATATCTAAAAAAATATATATATTTCTCGATTATATTATTATAAAATTAGATTACATTCAGAACATACATAAATGTATGTTGTATGTATGTGTGTGTATAATAATGTAAAAATTTTATTATAAAAAGATTTACGTAAAATTTTAGTTGAATTGTAGAATGTATATATATACACATATGCACACCATTGTTATTTCCTTATCTCTGCTGCTTACTATATATTATTTTTTTTATGGCTTACATAAATTTCTGACATCAGAGGGCGCACAATTATAATTTTTATGTAGTCGTGTTCAATATGGCGAACATGTTGAGTGTGATAGTTAATGCAGGTAATTTTAAGTTAAATTTAATGTAAATAGCTACAGTTATTATATATTTAGGAAATACGAAGTGCATGCAATTATGAGGACTCGTTAAAGTGCATTTATATAAATTTATAACGACTACAATTGTTTATCGGTATAAGAAATATGTGAACTACGCAAGTATTACAGTTTCAAGGTCTGTATAGGGAATTGAATTTCTATAGGCAGTTGCGTTATACGTAAACAACTGGCGTATACGACATTTTTATTTACGAAATTATGATAATTTTTCGTGAAGTAATTATAGTTAGATTTTGTTAATAAAAATAAAAGTTTAATATATAACATGTTATGAAAATTATATTTAGTAGTAGATTGTTACTTTAATTTTTTTATACTTTAAATTCAGTTACAATATATAGGAAAACAGATTACTTTTAATTGTATAAATCATTAAATTATACGTTTCAATAATTAAAATAGAGGATAGAATGGTAAAGTATATTGTAAAATAAGTTTAGTTTAAAAGAGCTAACATATATACATATATATATTATGCATGCATATGTTTCATCTATATGCAAATAAGTGTTAATGTGCTTACATACATAATACGCGTGCGCGAACACACACACACACACATCCACATGAAGCAAATATATTATATATATATTTAGAAGTATTGTATATAAAAAAAACTTCCAAAGAAATATTCCATAAATTGTTAATAATGAGTATACTGAGAATTTGAACTCATTATTGTTTTCATAACCACAAATATTAATTGAAGTATTAATATATACATATATACACACACACATATTATTATATTATTATATTATATATTATATATAATATATAATTATTTTATATATTACATATATTATTGTTAAAAAAAAATAAAACTAACAATAATTATTTTTTACTGATTACGTATAAATTTAATTTATATTTACAGATGTTGCTCCTGTATGAAATTGTAAACAACTACTTATATAAATAGAATGAAAACCTTATAACATATCAGCAAAAAGAAAATGTACAATGAACTACGGTGGAAATATTTCAGATTGGCATCAATATAACTCAGTGCAGACAAATATAAATGAAGTAACACCTACTGATCATAATGTGAATACAAATCACTTAGCATTTATGTCTAATGGTAGTCCATCTTCATTAAATGCTCTTAATACTGAGGGGTATAAAAAATATCAAAATGATTCTAGCTTTAGTTCAAGACATTTTCCACATATGAACAATATTTCAAATGGCTCAAATAATACCGATAACTTTGCAATACCATCAATGGTACAAATGCAAGGTTATATTGGACAATATGGTCCTGTGGTTAATAGAAATTCTGTTATGGATAACGTAAAAGCTCCAGTTGATATGAGAAATGGATCAATGAATACATTCAGTGATGACTATAGGTACAGAAATAGTCATATGGCGCTTCCTGGACAAAATTCTCATTTAAATGGTTCCAATATAAATATAAATACACCTGCCACATCTATAGGATCACGAAATAATAGTATGTGTGCAACATCGTCTGTAAGACAAGGACCTTCATCTTTCGTTCCTTGTAAAGCTTTGTGTTGCAATCCAAATACAAATATAGGCTATCAGCAATGGGATAAATTTGGAACTTACCAATCTAATACACCATATAGGGAAAATATGCGTTTACCTGGATATCAGGCAGAAAATAGACAATATGCTGATCATAATTTTCGAAAAGATAATTTTGATAATAAGGAAATGTTAAACTCTATTATTCCTAATACAGATCATAGAAGAAACTTTCCAGAATATAAATATAATAAAGATCCTACAATGTCTAGAGGTTGTCCAGCTCCATCAGGGATGATACAAAATTATCCAATTCAAAATTATAATTATCCAACAGAGTGCCAGAAATATGCTTATCCTATGAAAGAGTATCCAAAGACAAATAATATGGGTTTACAAGATGCAACTGTTTTTAAACATCCAGAACAAAATTATATTGCACAACAAAAGTACAATGCTAAGCAAGGTCAATATGCAACAGGTAATGTGTTATCCAAGACTGTGCCCACCTCAAATGTCAGTGTTGATATTACATCTCCCACGCAGAATTCTTATTATACTACACAATTTATAAGAAATGTATCAACAGAATTTCCACATACTTGTCAAAAAGCTTTTGATAATTCACAACAAGTTGCTGCAATACAATCTACAGCTGTGCATAGCACTTCTTCGCGATACCATTCTTATCAGCAAAAAATTGCAATGCAAAGATTTTCTATGGAAAATCATCTCAGAGAACTTGCAAGGATACCTGGGTATCAATCACATCCAAAATACAAAGAATCTGTTCTTAGATATAGGGAAATATTAAAATTGCAACAATCACATGGATATCCAACAGCAGTTCAACATCCTTTAAGAATTCCACCAACATCCGTTAATGCTATTCCATCTATAAATTTACAATTTGATCAAAATGGAGTTTTAATAAATTCCGATGGTTTTCCAAAAACTCAACATACATTGAATTCAGATTCAAAACATTTAGAAAAACAGGGAAAAGAACAAGACCTATGTGCATCCGATTTATCTAATGAAGATAATTTGCATTCTAAACAATCAGTTAATCATTCTCAAAAAGAACATTCATCACCCCTATATCCAAGTGGTTTCCCAAATCAAGATCAGCTTTTAATACATAAATGTAATGAACAAACTGAGTTTAAAATACAAAAAAGTACAGACAATGCTATAAATTCAAGTAATGTTGACACTATAACTGAACAACAAAAAACATCAAAAGACTTTGCTGATAAGCCAGATCTTGATGTTCGACAATTTTTAGCAAATTGGGATGCATCAGAAGATGAAGATGATTCAAATTCCAATTTGCCAGATGTTGTCTTAAGCAATTCAACACCATTGGTGGTTGTAGAATACGAAAGTGTTGATAGCACTTCAAAAATACCTCATGATGTAAATGTGAATAAAGAAAATATTACTTGTTCAAGAAAACATGATAAAATAACACAAGAATATTCACAATCTTTAGATTCTTCTCCTCATAGTACTGAGGCCATAAAAAATTTAAGTGAATGTAGAAATAAAGATATTACAAAGTCTGGAAATATTATACATTGTATAACAAATGGCACTGATGACATTCCAACAATACATATAGTTGATAATGTACAAATAAATAATATTTTGGAAGTATCTAATGATCAGATTATAGAAACTTTGGAACATCAAGGTCCAATACCATTTTATGAAGAAAATGTAAATCTAGAAGAAGAAATAAGAACATGTGATGAAAAGAAGAATGATTCTGCAAATATAGAAATTTTGAGCAAAGATACGTATACTAGCAATGATACTTTGTCTGAGAAAGATAGAAAGTCTTCAATCCAGAATAATAATAATCAAGAGTTAAATGCTTTGGAGACAGCATCAAAAACTAATTTGGATAGGCAAACCACAAACTTACAGAAACAAAATAGTTTTGCAAGTGAGGAATCACACAACACAGATGATATCAGTCTACCTGATTTGCCTACAACTGAGTGTACTCCAATATCTACTACTCTGAACACACCTATTCATTCAGATAGTGAAGAACCATCAGGACGTGTGTCATCTATATCTTCCAATCCTATAGAAATTATACAAAATAGTCCAATAATCAGCTTTACTCATTCACCAATTAAAATTGGATCTTATGAACATTTAGATGATACTGTTATTTCTAAAGAAAATACTTTACTACAATTTAATTTAGAAGAAGTAAATCCATCTAATAATAACAGTATTAATGCATTTGAAAATACTATAACTTCTAACAATTTTAATAAATCTGTTAATGCATCCAAAAGTGATGTTATTGAAGTATGCAAAAATAATAAATCACAAACTAGTTCTAATAAAAATTCAGCTATAGTAAATATGAAAAAAGTAGAGAATAAAGAATTCAATGCAAAAGCTCCTGATGTATGTGAATCTTCAGTAGTAACTGAGTATGAATCAGAAAGTGCGCCAATGGATCTACAAAAAAATTCTATACAAAATTCCAAAAATGCAAGCATTGAAAAAATCAATAATGATAGATTTCAAAGTGCTACACATTCTTCAAAACCTATAAATTATAAAGTATCAATACCGATTGAAACTTCCAAATCTACATTAAAAAATAAATTAAATGAAAATAAACAGCAACATATGATAAATACTATTCAAAATAATGATAAACATCCTGAAATTAATATTGAAACAAAGAAACAGTCTAAGTGTCTCTTTGTAACTAAATTACAGCAGAGCACTTCTAATGATAAAAATACAATATCATTGATTTCAGGGGAAAATGTGGAGGAAGGACACACACTAGTACGGTATGTGGAAAAGAACACTTCATCAAATATTAAAAATATTGTATCTATTCCAAATATAAACATATACACATCTAGTGCTGACAAATTGCAACATATGAATACTGTATCAATACCAAAAAAGTGTCTAGATGTGTTAACAAATAATAAATTACATTCTAAAAGTCCTCAAAATGTTTGTATAAGTAAAGAAAAGGATAAAGAAAGTTTCTCCAAAGATGTTCAAAATAAGTTTAAGAATCAAGAACTTACAAAGACTTCTGACATACAATCATCTTCTATGGACAATTCTGGTTTATCTAACTTAGAAATTTTACCAGATCATGTAACAATTCATAAAACATGCTCAGTCTCTAATAGTAAAAACAATAGTGACATGAAAAATGATACAATAAATAGAAAAGAAGATGATAGTGAACTTATTTTTGTAAAACAAGGAAAATCTGTATCTATTTCTAAAAAGATACATGATCAGTCACAAAAAAGTGATGAACCATGTAAAATAAATTCAAATGTTTCTCAGGGAAATCATAACAGAAATAAAATTTTAGAGAAAAATAAATCTGAACTATTACAAGAGGATTTTAATATTGACAAAGTTAATGTAATCAATAATACACAAAAACAAGATTTTAAAGAATACATGTCAGCAAGCAATGACTTGTTGCATCTTGAAAAATGCATTGATAATAATAGCCATTTGGGAAATAATTATTTTAATAAAAGACCTACATCACAATTAACAGGTACTCAATTTCAACAGCATTATTCTGCAATAGAAGATATCCAAGCATTAGAGAAAAATACAAATTTAAAAAATAAAATAGATTCAGGTCATACACCATCTTCTATGACTACTATCTGTTCTATTACTTCAGAAAAATCAGAACAGGAACAGCTATACACTGTTTCCAAGAGTTTTGCAACAAAAAACGTAAATTCTGATTTTGAAATCCAAGTTACAAATGTTAATTTAAAATTTACAGATAATGATATATGCAAGGAAGTAGTCACTTTGAGGGATAAGAAACAAGAAAGTTTGAATAATTGCTCTGATGGAATTAAAATTGAAATAAATCTATTGTGTGCAGAACGTAACGCTAAAGAAAAGTTATTGCAACAAGAGCCTATAAATGTGGACAATGAAATTATGGATCAATCAAACAATTCTGTATACAGTAGCAAAAGTACTTGCTTAGCAAATTTAAAAGAATACAACACATTACCTCATGAAAAATTGGATACAGAAAAAGGAAATAACAAAATTGATGAAATCATTGACCATGATCAAAGTCAAAGTACAGATATTATTTCTTATGAAAACGTGGAAAATACAATGAAGGAACAGGAAGAGCCTCTTAGTTTAATAGTTCGAAATAAAACATTACAAGCAAATAAAGAAGAATCACTACCTCAAGAATTTTCAAAAGGAAATGAAACATTGTCAAAGGATATATTAAATAGATCTAGAAATTGTACAGGAGATAATAATTATATAGAAGTTGTTCAAGAAACTAAATTCACTAATACTTCTAATGGAAGAAAGAAACAACATACATCATTGAGTTCTGTTGATAAACCTGATGATTTAAAAGATGAAAGTACATGCTATGTTAAAACTAATGATCTATTCAATAACATCAATCAGGAAAATGAACCCTCTAATATAATTTACAGTTGTACTACATCTGGTAATGTAAATTACATGCAAAATAGTGCAAATACTGAGCGGATAACAAAATTGAATAATGCACAGAAAAATAAAATGAAAGATCTATCTTCTGTCTCACACAGATATAAAGATAGGAAAGATGAAGAAGATGACAATTCATCTGATAAAAATGATGATATGCCAAATATTGTAACAATACATGTTAAAACTGACAACATGAACAACGAAAAATTTGCAGAACTTGATTTTACAAATTTTGACCTATTTTCTAATGAAAGTAATAAGAGCAATGATAATGACCCAGGAAAATGGAGACGTCCTATAACTCCTATAGTAAATCAGACATTAGAAGAGTGTGACTTATATGGAAGTACTAGTGGTTATGTAAATCCTATTTTTACTAATATAGAAGAATCAAATAACAGAAACGAAGTTCCTATATATAGAACTAAAGATGGGAAAATAACTTATAGCCCTAATCCCAAAGCTTTATTTTTGGAAAATAAAGAAAGAGCTCATTGTACTAAAGAAGAATATTCACCATATAAATATAATAATCATTTGAAAATGTATACTTCTGTTAAAAAGGAGAAAGATATAAGTAATTATAAGGAAAGGGTACCATTGGAATCTAATAATACGAAAATTGCTTGGAGTGAGTCAACTCAAAAAGGTTTTTCTGAATTTTCTAACGAGAATGATAACAGTCAAAAAAATGTTCAGTCCATGAAACATCAAAGATCACTGAGTTTAAAACATTATCATAAAATAGAAAAACAATATAATAGTATAACTGATAATCAAGTACATAGAGAGTACAATAAAAGTCTTTCTACTTTTAAATGTGAAGAAGAAAAAGAACATGATAATGAGAAAAATCGTAGTAGTCATAAAGATAGTTTTAAAAATGAGGTGGTTATAGATGAACCTGAAAGTCATGAAAAGAATTTAAAAAATATCTTTGATAATAATATTCATTCAGAAGAAAAAAATATAAAGAAAACAGAAATGCTAGGAACAACTGAAGCAAATACTATGTATCACAATACAAAAAATAATAACTATACCCAAAAAAGTAGTCATAATGATACATTTTCTTCACATACGTCTACTGATACCTTTGTAGAAAAAATGAGTTCAACTGAAACCTGTGATATTAAATCGAAATACTGCGATATAATTAAGGAGTCAATTGTGCCTTATGAAATATGTGATCAGACAGTTAGTGAATGTTCTGTAAACCAAAGTAATAATTTAACAAATGAAAAATCAAATTCTATTACGAAATTAGAAAAGAAAGGGCTTAAGCCTAATTTAGATCGACTCAAATCTTCAGAACTGTGTTTGGAAGAAAATCGTTTTAAAGGCAAAAGATATTACACTAATAGTATAATGAAACATAATTCATTTCCTGAAGATTCAGACTATTTTACTGAAAAGAAGATTGATCCAAATGTCATTCATATTGGAACAGAAAATATCTGTGTAGATATTACAAAAAAACCAGAATCACAAATTACTTCTGAGATATCCAAATATAAGAGACATTATGAACATTTCCCGGTGAAATGTGAAATGGATTCAGATGAAAATACTGAAAACTTTGAAACAGAATTTGAAAATACAAGAGATATTTTGAAATATGCAAATACAGAGAATATTCTAATCTCTAAAAAAGATGTTCTTCTCACAACAACATTAGATGTAGAATGTTCAGATTCCTTGAAACAATTGGATAGTACTAAACAAAAATCAAAAATAGAATATCAGGATGAAAGCAATGGTGAAATAGAAAATACGAATTTTTCATTACAAAACGAAGTATCTAAAAGTAATAATGAGGACGAAAATTTCAATCAACAAATTACAGAAGCCAATATTTTCTATAATGATAATAATAGTACTATTTCTGAAAAAGGATGGAGACGTTTACCTTCAAATTGCTTCAAAAATGATGAAATAGAAATTATGGAAAGTGATATAATTAGTCACAATAATTTTGACAATGAAGTGAATATAATTCATGGAGAGTCTACACATATGCCACAAATGAAAAAACCGAAAATGTCAAAAACTATTTTAGAAACTGATGACTCTTCTTTTAATGAAATAAGTAATAGTGATTGTCAGAATAATACTTTCATAACAACAGATCATAAATATGATACTCCTTTTCTAGAAGAAGAAATTAAATCTGAACCTACATACATAGGTCAAAATAAGGATGAAGTAGTTCTGTTAGAGTCTGTCATTTGTAACAAAGACACTGATGTCATTGAAGAAATAAAAAGTGATAAGAATATAGAGAAGAAAAACATAGAAAACACAATTCCTTCATTAAATTCTATAAATAACTCAAAAATTAAAAATATAATTAACAATGAAGATTTTTCATTAAATAATTTTAATGAAATAGATAATGTCAAAGGATCATTATTGAAACAACAAGATATTAATGTTCCAAGATATCAAAATTATAATGTATCAGATTTAATAAATACATCACAACAAGATAGTTTAGAAGCATTTAGCTCAAAAGAAAAAGAATCACAAAAAAAACAATTTAATGATAATTTGTATTATATTGAAAATAAAATTAGTGATTCATATTTATCTTCACAAGATTTGAAAAGTTGCAACATTGAGGCTTGCAGAATTGGAGAATTGGAGAATGTGTCAGACGCGGAGAATATATCAGAAGTAAATTTACAGAAAAACACAAATGTAATTAATGAAATTACAACAAATGATATAAACAATAAAGCAGAAGAAGAATGTTCTTTATCCCCTCCAGATATAACTACTATTGCATATATTAACACAAACTATTCATCTACATTAGATTGCAATGTAAATACACAAATGATTTCTGGATCCATTATTGAAGAAAATGAAACAAATACAAAATCCAAACCTGAACTGTTACCTCAACCTAAAATACCTAAGATGATAATCAGAAATACTGGATTCTGTTCTACATCTGTTGCAGGGGAAATATCAGAGACATCATCAGAATATTCTTCTTCTGTACATAATAAAGTTAAACATTCTACTTTTATAATTGAGAATGAAAAAGATAGCAAAGAAAGAAGTGACAGTGATTCTGAAATTTCTTTACAAAAATATGATTTAAATAATAGTAGAGTACCAAAAATGAAAATAAAATTCAATGATAAATCGTTAAAAAGAAATATTGAATATAACAATATGGAAATTTCTGTTAAAAGGAAAGATGCAAAAAAAATTGTTCCTAAAGTAAAAATAAAGAAGATTAAAACTGAAGCAGCAACTGTACAGAATGACCAAACAGAATCTTCATTAATAGTAATGAAAGTTAAAACTCCTGATATACCAAGTGAGATAAGTTCTGATAAATTATCAATGATTAATGAAGAAAAAAAACGAGAGAAGATCCCTAAATTAAAACTGAAAAAACATCAAGAAATCACTTTACCTACAGAATCCATTCGAAAGAGAACAAATTTAAGAACCATTGATTTAACAGTCAAAAAATATAAAAGTGATAAAAATGAAATAAAATCTAATCAAAAAAATGAGGATATAATTAAATCGACATTGAAACAAAAGGATAATTCGTTTGTATCTGAACGTGAAATTAAGAATAAATTATTACCCTGTATTTCCGAAAAAATTCCAAAGGTTATAATCAAACGTGCCTCTGCAAGTGCAGAATTTAAATGTGAATTTAGTGAAGGTGGTAGTAATACAATTATTAATAGTGCAAAATGGCAACCAGAAGTTAAATTACAAAGATCTCGACTTTTAGATAATATGGTAAAGGACCTAAAATACTGCCATATATCTAAAGCATATATAACTCGAAAATATATAGATATTATTTCTTCACATAGAGCACGAAAATTAATAAAAAGTTACAGATTTCGAGATAAACGACATAGCAAATCGAATAAATTATTTAGATCAAGTTCTGTATCTGATTTATGTCCAACTAAATATGAGGAAAGTAGAACATTAGATTATAGTTATAGTAATAACAAATTATCTGATACAGAAGCTACAGAATTTTCTATAAAATCAATTAGCAAGTACAAATTTGAAAAGAATCCATGGAATATAGAAGAAAAATACATAGAAGAATCTTATATTTCCAATGATTTTGTAGATGAATCTTTATATAAATATTCAAGTGATAAAGATAATATGGACCACTTGATGATAAAATCAGATACTACAAATATTAAAAATAACACTACCTTAAAAAGTAATACTGATAACGATCTCAGTACTATAACTTTTAATTCTAATTGTACAAATAATGTAAGTAAAATGCAAAAAGACTTCATTCATTATAATGATAGTGAAAACAAATTTCCTAGAGAAAATAATGAATCTGAATCAAAATTTTTGAAATCTGATATCACTACAGATGATTCTGCAGATAATGATTGTTCAGTTATAAAATTAGATTCCTCAGATGAAAGTCAATCAACAATAGAGATTTTACCAGCTTCCCCAGACATAAATCAAATTGGAATAGAAGAACATAATAACAGACTTAATAATGAAGGAGGAGAACAGTTGTATTCAGAAGATGCTATTCCTACTCAATTTGAATTAGAATTAGAAGTTACAGATAGCAATATTGATTCTGTGGAAGTACCACCTCTAAGGCATGAGCTAAATTCTGAACATTTTAATGGAACCTGGCAATTAAACCAGAAAGTGCAGGACTTGAATGATATAAAAAATTATCCTCAAAATTATACCAATCAACAACACATTTTACTTACAGATAATGATCAACGAAACTCTGAAGTTCCTGAAGAAAATAAAATATCTACTAAACAAAATGTTTCATTATCAATATCAGCTCTTACACATGATGGTTCACAGAATCATTCAACGGAAACGACAATTACGTCTCGTGAAAATCTTTGTTGTAATGATTTACTTATGAAGGAAGTATTGGCTGCTAAAGAAATGCTGAAAAAATGTTTATCTATGTCTAAAGATGCTACTATTCTAAAAAACAAATCAAAATTGAGATCACTTGTAGAAAAAAATCAAGATTCTTGTCTTACTTCCAGCAGTCATACAAAAACTTTTCTTAAGACTATTACTTCTCATCATACATGTGAAACAGGTAAAGTGAATCAGCAAAAACCAATGAATGAATTAAGTATGGAAAAAATAGAAAAAAAGAATTGTAATGAAGTAGTAAACAAAGTTATACAAATTACCAAATGTACAGAGAAAAAAGATATTAAACATATTGGTGTTAATGTGCAAAGTACATTAATTTCTGCACAAAATTCTCCTATCATATCATTAAAAAGTCTTAAACGATACAGTCAATCTGTGCCAAATAAAAACATGTCTGCTAATATGGGACATTGTAAAACATTGGAAGATGGGAATGAACAATCAATATGTCAAGGTAGTCATGTTCAGCAAGTAGAAGATAAAGTTCAAGATGTTAAAATTGAACAAAACACAACTTACTCTAAAATTGAAATAACATCAGATAATGAAGATGTACAAATTGAAGATGATAAAAATTGTAATCAATCCAGAAAAAGAGAAGATAAGATGCCAGTATTAGAACCAGAAATTGCCTTTAGTTTCGATGCAAGTTCAGATAGAGATAGTTCAAGATCACCACCTGTTATAACAAATCAAGAAATTGTGACTACTCAAAATGAGGTACTAAAATGCTTGCAAGGAGAAGAAGTATTAACATCAAATGATAACAAAGATGATAACAAAAAATATATAGCAGAAGAATATGATATGACTGTAACTGATATTGTAACGCGATTAGCTTATCATAAAAAGGTAATATATATTTTATCATTGCATAATTTCAAATATAAAAAAATATTATTATTATTAATTATATAAATATGTATTTAAAAATAATGAGATGTAATATTTTTATATTTATATAGTCAACAATAAGGCATAAAAGATATTGTAATCTATGTGAAAAATGGTTTCCAACGACATCTCGTCATCGACGACATTTAGCTGGATATCAGCATCGTCACTTAGAATTGACACAGCGAAGAACGATCCATGCACTTTTCATACTTTTTACTGGCAAACCTTGTTCAAAACTATTGCAAGCTACTAGTATGCGAAATGATTGTTCTATAGGTGAATTAACACCTTTACAAATTGCTGTTCAGGTATCATTTTTTATAATAAATTTATAAGTAATGATTTTTTTCCTATGATCATATCTATGTATATATTATTATTATTATTTTTTTTTTATTTTCGCAGGATTTAGCCAAATACTTGGATGGTACAGAGACAAATCTATTAATACCAAATAATGTCGAAAAATAACCAAAAGTAGTTGTTGATTTATGTAACATCATGTCAAAGGAGATGGACAAAGATTTCAGATTTCAAGTAAACAATAGATGACAGTCTAATGTGATTTTTGAATACATCAGCATAATGGAGCCAATTGGAATTAGCTAAGTCAGCTAATGTTTGTTACATCGTTGACCGTATGTTACCTGAAACAGTTACTTTATGTAGTAATTAACTATTTAACCAAAGACTTTATTAGAGTAATAGTGCAACTAAAACTCCTATTATATAAAGGTTTGAGACTTTTTGCACTAAAATCTGCTATATGCTAATGCATAAAGCTGTTGTTTGAGCTTCACAAACAGCTGTAAACAATATGGCTGTTGTTTATTCTTTATAATCACCACATGATTTTTACACATATGTAATGCTGTTTATAGAAGAGTGTTCACTAAAGCATGATTTTAAAGAATAGACTTTTGAGCTCACTACATTGCAATTTTTAAAGGCTACTATGTGGCCATTAGTTTATATACACATGGTTATGAATGATTATATATATATACATAATATTATATGACATATATATGTGTATATGTATATATCTATATGTGTATATGTATACACATACATATGCATATATATATAGACACACACAAATACACATATATATAAATATATATAAAGAAACGAATGTTTATTTATATATAAAGAAAATATATCTACATATAGATACATATATATGTATATGCATGTAATGTATGTATTATATGCATACCTATATTTATTGTTCCAGTTTTAAAAATATGTACACATGTACACACATATATTTAATAATGTTTAATTATTATTAGTATATATTATGTCATATCTTTTAAATTGAAGAAGATATATAAACTATGAAATGTTCCAATATTCAATTATACATATATAAAAAAATGAGCTGTAAGATGTTGTATTGTACATTGAATAGATCAAACAGTTCTTTATGTTAAAATTAGTGTAATAACATTTCTATTTGTTAGATTTCTTGTAGTCTCTGATGCTATTTTTATTTGTTATGGTATCACTTATTAAAAGTTATTTTATAATGAATTGTGCAATATATCCAATCAAATATTACAAATAAAGAATTAATTTTAGCCTTGAAATCTTACTAAAAGTATAATTATCTATGGGATCAAAATATTACTATAAATAGAAGGCTTGGTTACTTATGAAAACAAAAAAAAAATATGAAAGTATATATATCTTCAAAATAGAATGAAAATATAGCAAAGTGCTTGTAATGTAATTTTACATATAACATTTACAGAACCATATATCATTGGCAATGATTTTTTATGTGTCTTTTGTACTTTTCACATTTTGTGCCTTCTAAATATAAATTAAATATTGAAGATTATCATAAATACAAGTATTTGCATATAAATTGCACCACACAAAGTAACTGTAGAATATATGAAGTAATTCTTATATGATTTTATCATCATATTTGCATCATTACACATTAATTTTAAAACTAAATTTATAATTGTTATCTATCAACATTTCATCAAAATTTTTCAAAGTGGGGAATTAAAATGAATAAAAATATTCTACTTAATTTTCTTCATACATATTAATTATGAAATATGAAAAACATAATTTAATATCTATCTATTTATTATTATTAAATATAACTTAACAGTTTCCTTATTTGAGGATTTTCAAAGCATATACTGCTTAGTTACATTTCTTTAAATAATATCATTGTTACATCTAATATATTACATATAATTTATAATGTTTTATTACATTTTTGACATAATTTCCTAATACTTACATAAATAAACTTACATAATGTATATACGTGCAAAGTTTTTAGCTGTAAAAGCAGGTATTTATGTTTTGAACCATTCCAGTATAAATTTAGAAAAAATGAAAAAATATTAAATATTCATATAACACTGTAATTTTCGATAATGTACACAATTAATTTATATTATAGTATAAAAATATTATATTTATTTTACAAAAAAAAATTATTATGCGTAACTGCATAAATTAAATGACTGACTGCAATTTAAATTTCTACAGAACTATTCACTATATATTAAAATTTTAACCAAAGTTTACCAAAAATTACGTTTCTTGCATGTTATATATAATTATTTGTCGCAGGAAATGTAAATTCTGGAAGTTCGTAATTTAAATTATAATACAACAAAAAAGTCAAATATTACTTTTTATAACAATTTCATTTGTTTGTGATCCAAAGACACTATTTTGCGATTAAAATGTTTATATAAAACTTTGTATATATGGAAATATGAGTACATTAGATACAATTTTAATTAATGGTAATCTTTTGTAACACCATTAATTTTATAATCATTTTATTTTGGTAAAAAGAAGTAAATTTCAAATATATTTACACATTCCACACTAATTTAATTTTACATATATTGAATTTTTCCATAATTTTCTTTTTTTCTATGTCAACAGTTACTTGTATATAAAATCTCTTTTAAAAATATTACAGATTATATCGTAAATCATAAATGTATTATTTTAAATGTTCATTATAACTTATGATTATAATATTATCATTTAATAAAATTTATTTCCAGTTTTATTTAAATATTTTAGAATTTTAATTTGAATTCGGGTCAACAGGGATAAAATGTATTTTAATATAAAAAAAAAAGTAATATATATATTCACACACACACATACACACATACACACAGGCTCATTTTTCTTCATTCTTGTAAATAATAATAAAAAAAAAGTATAATCCGATCTATACACATTGATATAGATCAAATTAAAGCGTTTTGTTTCTTATTTATAACTTACAATGAATTATTGACTTACTTGTAGCATTGTAATTAAATTTTATGTTAAGTTCTGAGGACGAATCTATTAAATTATATATTAAAAACTTTTATGATTTAATATTGTGCTTTACTCACACGAGTGGCGTGGCACGATCCCATGTATGTGACTGTGTTGTAACATACACTTATATATTATATAACAAATACATAATTATATCTATATATATACATATTATATATATGTATACATAATGATATCTATATATATAGGTGTATTCTATGTACTTGCAACAATTCCATTCATGTTTACATAGTATATATGCAAGTTATAAGAGGCTACATATTGTTATAATTATTTTTAAGTAATTAAGTCTTTATTTATTCATCTGAAAAATTAAATAAAATAAATAGTTATAAGCTGAAAAAGTATATATTACTTTATTAAAAAAAATTATAATTTATAATTATGCTTGATATGAGGAAATTATTAATTTTTTGGTTTTATTATATAGGTGCGTGTTATACACAAACGTTCAAAACTAAATGTTGTTTCATAAATATGTGCACATTGTTAAATTGGCATATTTCTGTATCTATAATAAAGAAATATTATAGATGATAAAATATCTCATTTGCGTGAATTCCTTCACGCATGAAGAGGTATTATGTGATATATTGGCATATGAATATATTAATTATCTGCTAATCATATAGGACTCAATATATAGATCGTATAGTGGGTTATCTTATCAACTTTAACAAATTACATTAGTTCATAATAAAATTATCATCATTTTATATTCGAATTATTAAATATAGAACATTGAATAATTTGCTTTTTATTGAAATAAATATATAGAAACTCATGATATATATGTACATACAGTATAATATATAAAAAATGGTAAGTATTAATATTAAAAATTATTAAATTTATATATATACTTCTATATATACAATTGAGATTCTACAAGATACATTTTTGATTTGTAAAATAAGATATTCTGTTTTAATTGTACTTAATTTAATTAATTCTATCAAGTAATTTTTTTTAGTAGTAATTAGATGAACACCACTTTTAAGTTAATCACTGATTGTCGTTCGTCTAGTTTCAATTGGTATAAGATTTGAAGTTTGGCGCTATTTTAATAAGTGGGGAGATTTTATAGTATACCCTTTGAGCCACTAGGTGGCCGGAGAAATTATGTAATGCCATTAGACGGTCTATATAAAATATATTATCTTAAAGTGTTTTGTGCTTAGTCTGGAACAAGGTTTCCACACAGTTTCAAGAAAGCTTCCACTCTATCTTCTGCTTGATTATATTCAGACGCAACGCCAAGGAAGAAAGTAAATTTGTTGTCGCGTAGAAGCGGACATTCTACTTCCTTAGACACGATCATAGCAGTTGTCTGTAATTGCAACTGATTGTTTTTATTTTACATTCGTGCAAAGTTCGGTGCATTTTAATTTTATGAAAGGTGAGAAGTGTAGGCAGTGTTGTTTTAAATAAATTAGAAACTTAAGTGATACAATTCGGTGCAAAAAACTATGTCTATACAGAGACCAAATTGTAATTTATTGATTTACGGATTGCATACGTGTGGTTGAACAGTAAAAGTTTTACAGATTTATTCAGAATAAATAATAAAAATAATTCGTGCAAAATAAAGAATGTTTTTCACAAATGAAAGAAAAAATAAAATTACGTGTTCTTCATCGTTTATGTTTAATTAAGATTACTGTTTTTTTTGAACATTGAAACGCTACAAGGACAATATCATAAAATTGATCTTATGCACTACGTATTCATATCAAGAATTAAAGATGAACGGATTTAGCACAGGTGAAGAAGATTCTAGGGGAGCTACAGATCAAATTTGTTGTCTCGTCGATGAAGGCGAACGATGCTCTCGCCCAGCTGGCAATGCTTCTTACAGCAAACGTATACAAAAGACTGTAACACAGCGACGTCTCAAACTTAATTTGGATCAAATGGTACTTTTTGCTCAGAAATCACAAGGTTTGTCCGAGTCGCATGCACTTTCTGAATTAAAGTATAGAGAGGGATCTCATGCTCGGCATAAAGATCTTAAGATAAAACAAATAGAATTAATAAAATATATTTAAATGTCATAAAAATTACAATATAGGCACATTTTATATGTAGAATCTCTTATTACTAATATCGATCTTCATGCTTTACATATCTCTCTGCCAGAATCATAAAATTTTTAAAAACAATAGTTAATCAGCTTGATGTATTCAGTTCAGTTATTTTCTTACTTGTATTTTTTGCACCCTCAAACAAAGGAAATAAATAAATGCATTGCACTTTTTGTCTATGTGCTTTTAATAAAAACACAACAGAGCAGAAAATACATGAGATGCGAACAAACCTTTCTTTAGCACTATAATTTTTAAATTATATATATTATAGTCAGGTACACGGTCTTTGGAAAACATCATAATCTCAGTTCTGGTCTATATATATATATATATATATATTATTTATAACATTACAGCTGAACAAAGTATTTTTTATGAGTATGGTACATATACCAATTAATGAAAGTAGTAGTAAATATAATGTAGTATACACTTTATATACTCCATTAAATAATACTAATTACAAAAAGTTCTTTATGTATAATCATGTTATATTTTATATGTAGGCACGTCACACCTATATTTGTGATTATCACAAACAAGTGATACAATGTGCAAGATCTAAACAACAGCAACAACGTAGACGAAAAGACTCTGAAGAAGATTCAGGTGAAACTGATAATGATCTTCCAGAAGTGGATTTATTCCAATTACAAGTTGGTACTTTAAGGCGCTATAAACGACACTATAAAGTCTCTACTAGACCAGGCCTCAACAAAGCCCAACTGGCTGATGTAAATATTTAAGTATTATAAATCATATCATTTTCTTATGTGATTAGCTATTTAATTATATTATAATCAAAATATTGTTATATCAGCATGTTTCAATATTATCTAATTATTTGTTGTATATAACATTTTTAAGTTTGATATGTATTGTAAAATAATTTGTCTTTTATATTGCAGACTCTAATGAAACATTTTAAGACTATTCCTGTAAATGAAAAAGATGCCTTAAGTATTTTCATTTTTACAGTTAAAACCAATGCAAATAAATTGGATCAAAAGAATGGTTTAAGTAATGATACAACGTAGCTAAGGATGAATATTCATGATCATTCATCGCTGTAATATTAGTAAGAAGGAAAGCATACATGTGTGAGTTCTCACTTGTTAATAAGTATTTTATAAGAGTTGTGTACACTGTGTATAAAATTATCTTTGGAAAAAATATTCGTTTTTCTTTTATTTTTGTTACATGACCTGTATATTTAATTTTTTTTGAATATAAAATTTGCAATCTTTGTATAAATTAAATTTTTTTTTAAATATTTAATAGTTATGTAAATGTATTTATATCTGTTTTTTAAGTATTAATAAAACTATATATTTTGTAAATAAAAATATATACATGGTAATATACTCATAAGTTGATAATAATTCGACATAAAATTTATATAATTAACATGCTTTCATTTCATGGAGATCGAAAAATATTTATTTTTTTAAATTTATTACATTCTTTATAATATATTAAGCAATTAAAAGCGATCAAGACACGCACCAAAGTAATATGCAGTACCTTACAGTATTAGTATTACAAAATTTCGTATAAAATTATATAATAATATGTAGTTTTGTCTTCTCTAAATTTTACAAATGTTTAAATTAAGTATCTTAATCTAAAATTAAGAAATTATATTTACAATTTTTTGTGAAGTTTTTTATTTTCTTTCATTTTCAAATAAAAAAGATTTATATAATATCAAATCTCTATTAATGTGAATATACCTTTTGATTTTCCATATTTTTTGTATTTTATATTTAGATTTCGAGTAACATACAATTCATTATTCCTTACTATAATCTACGATTATTAATATCATTATATATAATAAGATTAAATTTTATAATCTTGAATAATTGTAAGATATATTTTTTATATAAAATTCATGTTTTTACTATGTGTATTATATTATATCTTTTTTATCAACTATTTCAATAATTTCCTCTTCACTATCATCATCTAATTCTAAAATATCTAACAAGAAACATTATTTTTAGCTTATAAAATGAATAATTTAGTTAGATTAAAAAAACAAAATTCTGACTTACCTGCTTTATTAATTGTAGTGTTTGAAGATTCATTTACAGATATAATTTCAACATCACTCATTTCATCTTCTGATGATGGGCACCATGAATTATGACCACCATCTCCTATTGTTTTTGTCTATATATAATAATCATTAAAATATTATTATAAGTATTACTTTTTTGTTTTGTTATAAATATTATGAATTGATATTTTTTAGTTTTTAACTAATAATACCTCATTTGTAATCAATTCAGCAAAACCTTCAGCTAATTTCACAATATGATTAGTTTCTTCATTGTTATCATTTTCATAGGTCTCTGAAAGAATTTAATACGATTTTATTAATGTGTATATATAATATGTATCTTTTTTCCTCTCTCTTTTTTTCTATATTTACACATACAAGTTTTCAATATAAGTTATAATATTTGTATTGATGTAGTAAAAATAAAATTTAATATATAAAAATTGATGGTTAGAGAATTATTTATTTTAGTTTATTTATAGATTTTCTTACCATTTTTATGTTGCTGTGTGAAATTCCAGTTATGTAATTTAATACTGATATTATCATTACACATAGTAGTTATTTTGTTTGAAATTATACACTCTTTGATATGACAACTGTAAGTATTATCTTTACTATATCTACAAAATATAAAATTTTATTGGTATATAATAAAAAATTATCATATTATTTTACTCAATAGATAAGTGATACCTTAAACTTATATCTTTTACAACTGCTTCTTTAATTTGTTTTATTAAATTAATTGCATATTTTGCAACATGATTAGAAGCTACAGATATAACATCTTCAACAGTTAATGTTTTTGTTAAGTAATCGAAATGTAAACTACACAGTTCTTTATATGAATTTACACCAAGAGTTAATTGAGCTACAGCAACTTTTTCTTCTATATAAGTAGGATCCATGATAGTAATTCCACTAAAAAAAGAGAATATTATTTATAAAAGCTATATGTTTCTTTGTGTATGATATTTTAAAAATAATAATATTTTAAATAAACACTTTGTATATTAAAATTTTTAATATAAAAAAGATACATAAATTCCATAAAAAAGAAATATATAAAGAAAAAATAAATGATATTGTTATAGGTTTAATTTCATCAAATCTGTATAAAAAAATAATGCAATTATTTAAAAACACACGCATATTTCATAATAATAATAGCAACACAAATTATATTAACTACTAAGCATACATATTTAAGTAGTTGGAAACACATAATATATAATATTATAACTAACCTTTCAAATGTTATAAACGAAACACAAACAGGTAAGAAAAACAATCTCAGTGGTAAAGCATCCTTTTCATTAAATGGATGAACAATAATATTATCTCCAGTTGATGTTACATCTGGTCTATGAAAATGCAAAAGTGCTGCAAGGGCAGCAATAGATGCACAATCAATCAAATTTCCATCGTGATTTAAAATGTTGATATCAAGTCTTAAATTCCATACCTATATGTGTAAATGTAATTTAATTAAATATTTATGTCAATATCACTCTGCCATATTTTTTTCTCTCTTTTTTTTCTAGATAAATAGATAAATTAATTTAAATGTCCATTTAAAAACTATGTATTATTTCTTAATTAAAATATTATTAAATCAAATAAAATTTGAAATTCTTAAATTAGTGGTTTACAAACTTTCTTTTCTTAAATTTCTGTTTTTATAAAAAAAATATTGCAAACTATTATAGATATAATTCAGAATAAAAAAGATAATAATATTAGTTATTAATATAAAATCTAGAAGGATGTTTTAAAATTTTAAATTTATTATCTTAAAAAATTATTTATATCTGAAAATGTAAGAAAAAAATAATAACCTTTTTGTCAGCCACGATACATAAAGATTCCAAATCTATGCATTTGGATTCTTTTATACATTTTTCTAATTGTCTGTTTATTAAAGTAGCAGCTTCACATTGTCGATTATTTTCAAAATGTTGTGCTGCTAATGGATTCAACTCGACATTAATATAAATCATACCTTCATTTGGTCGAGATGGTTTAGGTTGTTGGATATCACATGATACTTGTGCAACTGCTCTGTTATATAAAAACAAATAATATATATGGTCTTAATTGTTATAGATTTGTTTAATGGGATAAGTAAAATATAGAATTAATATGTGCGTTATCATAAATTTACCTTGTTTTTCCAAGGGATACGATACAAGTACCCCAATCAGAACCGAAATAAATGTTAACGGATCTTGCTTCAAAAAGATCTCTTCCATCTAATCGCTAAAATAATTGAAATAAATATTAATCTAAAAAATGGAAATGCAAAAAATTTTAACACAATATAATATTTGTTATGGAATTATTAAATTATTATGGATTTTATTAAAATTAATATTTGGTTATGAAAGATTAATTATGATTAGAAAGATTAATTATGAATAGATTTAGTCAAAAAAGTATACCGTTTTTTTTTCTATGGACGCATTAATAAAGTTTCTCTCACAATTTGTCAAAATAGTTTTCTTCATTGCAGTATTTATTACGGAATTTTTCTTTCGTTCTTTATTATATGATTTCTACGAGAAATATAATATTATTTTCATATAAATGAAGTACACGTGCTTGTGCACAAGTTGTCACTTATGATTCTTGTTTGGAACAAGAAAATAGTATAGTGGCAGTGAAATGCATCTTTAATTTACGCGGTAAAATTCAAAATCCTAATATTTAATGTTTCGATTTTTTTCCCAGTACAGTTGAGTTTTATCATAGGGAGCGTAAATATCGACCAAATGTTATTTTAATAATATATAATCAAAAATTCTCTATGAACTTATAATATTAAATAAAATGAATCAGATATTTCGTATTTACGTATTTAATCGAAATATTTATAAATCTTTCGAAATAAATAAAAGGTTTGCGGGACATAGTAAATGGCAGAATATAAAACATACAAAAACAGAAAATGATAACGCAAGAGCTACATTATTTTTACGATTAAGAAAAATGATACGAGATGCTGTTTTGGGTATTTATTATATATTTTTATTATATTTTTTTTGGAACGATATATAATTGCATATTTAAAAAAATACAACATAACCTTTAAAAATGTAGAGATTTCTAGTAAATAATATTATTTGAAAAAAATTTTTTAATTTTAGATATATGTTAAATAATTATATATTACAGAATTAAATATAAAATATATCTCATTAATTAAGATGTATATATATATACATATATTTTATTAATTTAATAACGTAATTTATAGAGGGTGGTAGTACAAAACCAACGACAAATGCAAAATTAGCACGTGTTATAGAATATTGCAAAAAATCAAACATGCCCTCATCATCGATAAATAGTGTGCTTGAAAAAATTACTAATTCAAAAGAAAAAACTCAGTCTGCTTTAATAGAAATCAATGGGCCAAAAAATTGTATCATGATTTTAAAAATTGTATCAGATAATATTGTAGATACAAAATCACGTCTTAATACAATACTAAAAAAAATCAAGTAAGAGAGCTGAATTAAAATCAAAATATTCAGCTTTTATATTTATTTTATATAATCACTACAGTAGAAATATTAATAAGTATTTTTATATCTTTTAAATAGTGCTAAGGTTTCAGTAGGTGCAATAAACAATTCTTTTGAATATAATGGCATTATAATAACCAACAAAAAATCTACATTGGAAAAGGCAACAGAGGATGCAATAAATGTTGGAGCTTCAGATATTGAGAATATGGAAGATGATGACAAAAAATATTATAAGGTTGTCTAATTTATCTTTCTCCTTTATAATTATTACTATGTTTATTTTAACTTTACTATTTTCTTTTAAAATATTTTACTTCTTTTCTGTTACAGTTCATATGTGAGCCACAACTTTTATCAAAAATAACAACCAAATTGAAAAGTCTTGATTATCATATTATTGATATAAGAGAAGAATTAACTCCACTATTTGTTATAAAATTAAGTGATGATGATCTAAAAATAGTCAAATTAGCTCAAGAGAAACTTTTAAAAATAGATGAAATAGAAGAAATATATGATAATATAGATCATGATAATTTATGAAATTAAATATCAATTATAGTATCTAAAAATTAAAAATATAAACAACGCATATTAGAAAATACAAATATAAACATATAAAAAAAAACTATTTTCTATAAGTATATTTTTAAAAAATAATATAATTATGGTTTAAAAATATATTCTATTTATGTAAATAGAATCATACTTTGTATATGAAGTTTCTAATGTCATATAATTTATTCATATATATGTGTATATGTTACAAAATTATTGATACTTATAAAATTATATTGATCTCCCCACCTTATGATAATTTAAAGTACAAAAAAAATTAATTTGATACTTTCATAGACGATTGTATATATGTATATGATATAATATTCAAGATCAAAACACATATGAGTGACAGAATTAATAGATATATAATAAAAATAAATATATTCAATCAATTCTTTTTTTTATAATAACGATATATATGGCGAATCAATTGTATATAATTGATAATGAAAGAGAAATTTGTATTACCCTCCGTCGATAAAAGAATTTTCTACAATACAATAACCAAGAAAAATAATAATCATAAAAAATCTCATGTAAACATACTGTCAGTAAAATAGATATCTGCTATTACCGACTGCAGAAATTTTTTACACTTCGGCAGTCATTGAATTAGTTTTCTTTCGCATTTCAAGGAGTAAACATCGAAATTGTTTCTTTCCATACGGGTAAGCTTAAATAATAACCCATACTTTCGATTTTTATATATTCATTTAAACAATACATGATGTACATACAATACAATAAACTAATATTTAAACAATTATACATTCGCTTAAAAATTACATACATACTTTGGAAGGTGCGTTAAATATAAAATAATTTTATTTTAACATTTTAATACTTTTACATTTTGTAGTTGTAGCTAAGCGTAATGTCAACAAATTCGAACTATTGAGCGACTTCGATGATTTGCGCCTCAGTTTTCTTTCACACTCCGACGAGTTAACATCGAAGCTCTATCTTTCTAAGCGTGTAAACTTAAAAATTCATATTTTTGAAAATTGTATAATTATTTAAATAATAATTTTTTTCGTTGCTCGTTTAATGTAAACAACAAGGAACATTAGATTGAACGAGTTAATTATTACGTTAGTTTTTTTTCGTACTTCAAGGATTACAGATTGAAATACTCTCTTTCCATACAACTTCATTTAGTCATCTTATAGATCCGACGATTTTATAATTATATAAATAAGGTACAATATACACGAAATACAATAACGTAATATTTAGGTAATAGTATATTTCGGTAAAGGCCATATAGCTCTTAAGACCCGTTGTATATATAATAAATTTCTTTCAGTCT
>NC_057692.1:4097593-4151597 GCF_014466175.1 Vespula pensylvanica | reverse complement strand
ATTATTTAAATAATATACGATATACTCGGAGCATGAGAAGATAATATTTCAACAATAGTATATTCCGTCTAATACCACATAGCTTTTAAGAGACGTTATACATAATATAATTTTTTTCAGCCTTTGTCGCTCGTCTACTGTAAACAAAAATAAACATTAGATTAACCTCGCGAGTTATCACATTAGTTTTCTTTCGTACTCCGAGCCGTAAAGATCGAAATACTTTCTTTCCGTACAACTACATTTAATCATCTTATAGGTTCGATAATTTTATAATTATTTAAATAATATACGATATACTCAAAGCATGAGAAGATAATATTTAAACAATAGTATATTCCGTCTAATACCGCATAGCTTTTAAGAGACGTTATACATAATATAACTTTCTTTCAGCCTTCATCGCTCAACTAATTTCGACAAGAAGGAACATTAGATTAACCTTTGCGAATTTTCACATTAGTTTTTTTTCGTGTTTCAAGGATTACAGATCGAAATACTCTCTTTCCATACAACTTCATTTAATCATTTTATAGATTCGACCATTTTATAATTATATAAACAAGGTACAACATACACGAAATGCGATAACATAATATTTAGGTAATAATATTTTGGTGAAGGCCATATAGAGCTCTTAAGACGCGTTGTATATATAATAAATTTCTTTCAGGCTTTGTCGCTCGTTAATGTCAACAAGAAATATCATTGGATTAACCTATCGAGTTATCACGTTAGTTTTCTTTCGTACTTTGACGACTAAAGATCAGAATACTCTCTTTCCGTACGATTATATTTGATCATTTTATAGATTCGATATTTTATAATTATTTAAATAATGTACAATATACTAGGAGTACGAGGAGATAATATTTAAACAATAGTATATTTCGTTAAATATCGCATTGCTCTTAACGCGTTATACATAATTTTTGCTATCATATCCACATATTTCAAAATTCAAGATATCCTACAACTATTTTTTTTTTCTAGCATTTTTACTATAATCTATGTTATATTTTATCACAAGCAAGATTTATTAATATCTAATATCTAATATCTATTTGTACAAATAGTTCATAAGAAACAAGAAATATAAAAATTTCATATAATTCATAAACATTCTTCCATTCATCTATCTTTGTAGAAGTATAATCTAGCGTATAATTTCTTTTTACTTTTGTTAAGAATTCGAAAAAATTATCTCCTAGTTTATTAAATTGAATTAAATTTCCGATTTTAAAATGAGATCTCGTTCATCAAAATTGGTCAAGAATTACGTCTGAATTCACTCTTGGTGTAAACCATTATAACCTAGAAAAGTATTAATAATCTTAATTTTGTCAAATTTGTTTCATAATTTATTTTGAATAACATTAGTTGATCAATAAAATATAAATATTAGTGGTTAATAAGTACTAATTTCTTTCTTTTTTCAAATTTTTACAAATAGCAAGTTGATTATTGCATAGAATATGCATTTATAATATAACAAGATACAAATATATAGTATTGTAATAATTAATATATATACACATATACAGTTGTAAATGAAAACAAATTGATATTTTCAACTTGAAACTTTATATGACTTAAATACAAAATTTTTACATCATTTATTTATAAATTATGTATCGATTAATTATATATATGACTTTTTATGTTACATTAAGTTCCATATGAAATTACTCATGTACATAAAGAGGTTGTAATAAAATATATTAAATAATATTACAAATGCATTAATAAATATTAACTGAATTATATAACAATTCCTGCGTAAATATTTCGAAATATTGCAAAATAATATACAATTTGGCACGAGAATCGTTTCAAATATATTGTACAATAAATCATGGTTTCTGTGATAATAAATTAAAATCTATATCATAAAAAAATGCCATACTTTTAGAATCATTTCCATTGTAATGTTAATGTTACTAACGGTAAAGGTTTTATTATTATTCTAAAAATATGAATAATCCTTCCAACTTATGTATCCTCAAAAATATTTGAAAGCTATTGCATGTAATATTCTTTGGATTATTTGATAATGTTTTCATAAGGATTATTATTACAACAAACTTTAAAGAACTATTAAGAATGCTAATATCATCTTACATATATGAAATATATAATCAATACTTAAAAAAAAGATTATAAACATATGATATACAAAATATATGTTTCTTTCATAAGGAATCACTTGTTTAGACTGTAATAACTTTTTTTTAAGTAATACTAACTGATCAAACTAAGATGATATAATAACAATAATATATTGTTGGAGTATTCCAAAAAATGGAGTTTAAAGTCTTAGTTGAAAGAAAAAAAAATTATAGTATATTATCATATAATATTATTCCAAAGTTAAATAGAAAAATAAATAATAAGAATATTAAATCAGGTGGTAGAACTAATTTATACATTTTTGGAAGCTTATATATATATATATATATATATATATATATATATATATATATACATATATATATGTTTCTATAAAAATCCTTGCAAATGCTTTCAGAACATAATAGATAAGAGAATAGTAGAAAAAAAAGTTAACACATATATAGATGGTTCTACTATTCTCATAGAAAAGATATTAATTCCTTATACTCTATACATTAATATAAGTATTCTATAGTGCACTTATTCTTAGTAAGAATAAAAGACTACAGAGTGCAAAGAATTAACGTATTCTCGTTTATTACTTAAAATATACTTATCATATAGTTAGTTGGGATTAGTTATAATGGAACTATCAAGCAATGAAATTTGTTAAAGTCATTTTAGAATCTGGCATAATATCTAACAAATAGTGAGGTGTATCAGTCATTGATGCAAGATCAGCTTCCAATAGGGCCAACTGTAGTTCTCTGCGTGCTTTTTGTACAACATATACCATAAGAGATACACCTACTAATATCTGTATCAAAAGGAGAAATTATTATTTCTATTATATTCAGTAATCCTCTTATATTTTTATGACTGTATAATCTTATTTAGTTAATAAATTAATTCTAAAAGATGAGTTACCTGGAAACAAAAAACAATATAACCAGTTGCTGCTGTTGATCTATCTTCTAGTACATCTTGCATTGATCTTAAACTGCTACCTAAATAAACATTAATAAGTTGAGCTGGTAATAAACCCAATGCACTAGCTACATGGTAGCGAATACCAGTTATGTTGCTAACCTGTATCATGTAATAAATATATTTAAATATTATATATACAACATATAAGAAAGATATGTAGATTATTATAATACATACAGCAAAGATTGTATTTTGTAGGCCAAAAGGTATTGGTGTTAATCTTGCAAATAGTACAACTTTAAAAGCTTGTGGACCTGAAATTACTCTAAGTATTGCTCTTGCAGTATCACTTTGTAATAATGCTCCAATTGGCAGTCTAGAAGAGAAAGCACCCAAAGTAATGTGTGCTATAGCAATACCCAAATTTGCAGAAAGAACAACCATCATTATTCCTCGCACGATACCAAAAAGATAACCACTGGCAACAATGAGGAATAAATATCCAATTACAATGGGAAAAGAAACCACTGTGAATAGTGCAACGAATATAACTGTAATAATCCAAGTATTCTGATGTTCTATCCAGAAGAGCAGCACTTTAATGTAATCTTTACATATGAAAACTATAGCTCCTAGAAGAGCTAAAGTTGCAATGGTAATTGCTACATAGCAAACAGAATTTGAACTGATGCAGTTGCAGTGTATAGACGTTGGATGTTTAGAGGAATGCACACAGGTCTCAACATGTTCTATATCTATTATATCCATGCTCAATGTATTTGCTATATATATCCATAATTAAAATCTTCCTTCTTCACCATAATCTAAGATAAAATTATAATTATTTATAAATATAATATAATATAACATAGTAAAATATATATTAAGTAACATTTATTGCTTCTTAAAAAATATAATATAAAAACTTATATAAATTAAAATTATTATAAAGTATAATTAATATTACAGTTGAAACTTTATAAATATGAAATATTAATATTACAAAATATGAATCTTTTAGGAGATATACAAATAAATTTTGTTGCCCATACAAAAGAATTTTATAAAATGACATGGATGTTTTTAATTAAAAAAAGTTTGGGTTAAAAACTTGGAATGTATTACATTCTGTCTTTATTGTCTCTTGAGCAAATATGTATTCATAGTTTATTATATAAATATATATACAAAATGATATAAAATCAATATTAATGAATATTAATCTAAATATTAAACATATAGTATGCAAAAATGTTAATAAACATATAATAAAATATGAATAATAAAAATATACTTACTCTCTAATATAGAGGATATATATGCATTAAACTTCATCATATTTCTTTTTGTTTCACATATTTTTATTCATAATAAATGTTCACGTAATACTCACGTAAAGTAATAACAATATCGAAGACAGCGATGACTTAGAAAGTATATCTCTAAACTAAGCTAACCTAATGTATTCTAACATGACGTTATATGATAATCATAATATGATCAAAGAAGAGGATAAAAGCAACCAGAATGACTACGCCTCGAATCCAAAGTTTCCCACACAAATCTGCCATCTATGTAGAGAAAACATTCAAAAGAAGAACAGCATGTCTAAATACATACGTATCATCATTAAAAATAAGTACTACTAATACAAATTTTTAGATATTTTTTATCTTTTTATTGAATATTAGTATACAATAAAAATAGTATTTTTTTAAGATCATTGAAGTAAATAACCAATAATAAAACGAGATAATTTTTCTTTTAACTAATCGCAATAAAATATCGATAAGGAAGAAAAAGAGAGAGAAACCCTTTAGTATTAATATTTTCAAGAACTTGATTCAACTATAGATTGTAAATTATAATAGTTTCTATTAATCATGAAAATGAATAAATATCGAAAATAATTACAATGGATTACTTAGCAGATTATTCTTACATATTATGTTTCGTAATTTAAATTTTCGATATATCTCGATATTCTTCATGGTCGTGAAACAAAATGGCCGCAGAGGGTGGATGTTCGGCAAATGTCAGTAGTGTGATTAAACATTTCAACTGAATAAGAATATATTTATATATTTAATTATTAAAATTAAATATTTTGAAGTAGTTACATACTATAATCATGGCAAGTATTTATGTGGATAAATATTACATTCATTAAATTATTTTTTGTCATGCCATAACCTTAGGAGGTGACATTTTTTGTCCATATATATATATATATTTTTTTTTAAATATAATTTTATTTATTTTTACAAATATTACTTTTGATTTTCCATTAGACTGATATAAAAAAAATTATTTTTACTACTATTACTTAATTATAATAATTGAAATCGAAAAGTGGAAAGAAAAGAAGATAAAATAAAAAAATTTTTTAAATTATACCATTACTTCAATTGCATTAAGGATCATGGAAGTGGGTTAATTATATTGTAAATTATCAATATTATTTATAATAGGCTTAAGTATTCCAAATAGCAATAAATTATATTAAAACTATTAAATAATCTATTTCAGATTCGTTTTATTTTAATTCAAAATAGAGCTGGTAAAACTAGACTTGCTAAATGGTACATGAATTTTGATGACGATGAAAAACAAAAATTGATTGAAGAAGTTCATGCAGTAGTTACTGTTAGAGATGCCAAACATACTAATTTTGTAGAAGTAAGTTAAGAAATTATATATTTGTAATGTTTCTTGCTATATAATAATATTTATGATGTATATTAACTAATATATAATGATAGATTAATTGTTATTTCCTCTCATATATTTAAAATATGTTTTAGTTCCGCAATTTTAAGATTGTCTACAGACGATATGCAGGTTTATATTTTTGCATTTGTGTAGATGTAAATGATAATAATCTTTGTTACTTGGAAGCAATTCATAATTTCGTGGAGGTTTTAAATGAATATTTTCACAATGTATGTGAATTGGATTTAGTCTTTAATTTTTATAAGGTAATATTTACCACTTAACAAACTTTTTATGATAAAGAAAAAGTTTTATTAGTTTATTCCCTTTTTTCATTAGAATAAGCATAGGATATAGAATTTAATACTTTGTAATTCCTTTTAACATTTGATAAAAGTAAATTTGTGTAATTTCCTATCTTAAATTTTATTAATAATGTGTTATATTTGTAGGTGTATACAGTGGTAGATGAGATGTTTCTAGCTGGTGAAATTAGAGAGACCAGTCAAACTAAAGTGTTGAAACAATTATTGATGTTGAATTCCTTAGAATAAGACAACTTATTCCTTTATAATGTATTCAGAGGTACTTTGAAGATTGTTTATTTATAAAGAAAGTTGGTAATTATGTAATTTACAATGCGTTTAAATTATTGAAAAGAATGCAGGAATATAGCTATATTATTCATAATCTTACAAATAAATGTCATATACATCACAGTAACAATTATAAATGTTACTTTACCATTTGAGTATGATAATACACGTTCCTACTTTTTGTGTTATTTGTGAAATAATATATATAATTAAAAAATATCTATTCTATTAATTTTAAGAATAAGGCATTTCTTGCAATAAACAGATATTTAATGATATAATTATTAAAATCAGATTAATTCTGATTGAAAGATAAAATGATGGTTTATTATTGAGATTATATTAAAAAACACAAGATGAACATGTTTGTTATTTAAATACAAATGAAATTGTATTTTTTTTTCTTCTTTTTTTCCTTTTTTTTTATTTAATTCTACAGAACACCTATATCTCAGTGTCATTACATTTTTTTCAAGCAGAAATGTGTTATGTAATATTACCGTGTTATGTATATACACTTTCTTTGTGCATATACGAAGAATAATCTATAATCGTACGTTAGTCAATGTTAATGTGTACCCGATGTAAAAAATATTGTTTGAAACATATGATATAAGATGCAAAAAGTTTTGTTTCTCGTATTTTATTAAATAAGAGAGACGTCGGTTCTGTGCACTTTGGCAAATTTTATTGTCATATCTCAACCATATTAAAATATCCTTCATTACAGCAACCATTAGGTAGCTTCTACACATGACCAAAAAGAAAAATATTCACCATATATTTTATTTTTTCGTAGAATTTGATACAAAAAAATTGATTAAGATATTTATTAATGTAGGATTCCATTGAAATGGTAGATGAAATACTCATTTATTTTACTTGTTATTTGAAATAATTTTTTAGAAGAAAACACAAGGATGAACAATAAAGAAAAAACTGATTGCTACGTAATAGTAAATGATAGAGTAACTTTTTTCCGGATACTCTAATATCCCAAAAATTAGCATGTATTATATAATATAATGCAAAAGAGAAGCTAGCGCAATATATTATTTGTCATTTTGTGTTGACAATTTGTTTATTATTATATCTCAAGTTAATTTGCTTATTTAAATAGTAATTATTTAATATATTCTTCTATAAAACTAAACTAGATTATGATAAACTTAACGTATATGAACAGGGAGAGAGATATCAATTTTGGGCGAAATAATACAATAGCGCCGTTTTGCCATTTATAAAGGACTAAAATTAAATGCCTTTCGCTATGTGCGATTAATGATAATTTCGTTAAATGGCAATAAAATAGTCCTAGAAGAAATATATATATATATATGTGTATATATATATGTATATATATATATGTGTGTGTGTATATATATATATATATCCGTTATTAGCAGTTACTTTCATTGCATATACGGATTATTTATTTTGTTTTTCACCTTTTCACCTTCTCTCACTTTGAATTTGTATTCTTCTATGTTTATGCATTCGTCATCTACATTTTGCTGCGTGCGCGCGCACCGTACAGAACACACACACACAGTATACACGCACATAGAAACATGTATAGTATCTTAAAATACACGAAGATAAGGCTTAAACGGCGCAGTGACAAGAATAAAAAAATGAATGTTATTCCGTACATAACACGTTGAGAACATCTCGTTTCTCCTTTTCTTTTCGATTTTTAAATTTCACACTCCGCTTGATACCAGTGAACGTTGTTTACATGGAAATGTACAAATAACGTTCAATTGACCTTTTTCTATGAACAATTGTTATTATGTATAGGAACTGATAAATTCTGTCAAAAATAGTACGAAAATCATAGCATGCAAGTGGAGTGTGTTTCATTACTGTACATTGTTTACAAGCATGCCCCTCTTGATGATTTCTTGACGAGTTATAGAATGTGTGCTTTTTCTTTAATATATTCATAGGATAATCACGTGATCGGTTTACATGACGGTTGGCTAGATAATCAAAAAACAATAACCTAAAATTATTTTTAAAAGACGGACCAGCGCGCCAAATGTACAAGTATACACATACATATATAATACCACGTTGGGGATGTGATCTAATACGTATATTGATAGTATTTTGAAGTTCGGTCAGGCGCTATCTCATGCCAAGTTTTTAAGGTACCTGTGTATTTGCTTTAACTAAACAGCATGCATATTCATGATTTGAATCTTGTTTGAAAAATCTATTTTTGACTTTAGTAATATCCAAAAAAAAATCATTTTTTGTTAAATATGAAAAGAGAAAGACCACGACGAAACGTACATAATCAGTTATTGTTGAGATCTCTGTATCGAATTTATCTTACATCGCACTTCCAAATTGATGGTTTCCTAATTCTTGTAGAATAATGATGGCCGACCAGCGTCGGTAGCATCTACTGCTGGATGCACAGGTATTCACAGAGCACAAAGAGTACTTGGCTATAACAAACATTTTATTCAACTATCATTGTGGTATCAGATATAAACGAACATTTTTATCATCGTTAAAAGTACTAAACCGAATGGCCTAAGGTACGCGTATAAGTGTGAGCGTGTGAACTGTGTATGAATGTATGTATGTGGTTTTCGTCTCATATTTCTGCTGCTATAAGACGTCTTGTGTCAGCATAATGTGACCACCCCTTTTAAATAAAATTATATCTAGGCGCATCTTCATGCGTCATAGACTTGACACAAATGCGATAATAACAGCAACGTTAAAAAATATAATACAATAGGGGGCAATTACAGAATGAAAAAAATAATACATGTTTTGTATTTGATATCACATACAGCCCGGGCCAATCTGTACTGGACATGTATCTTAATCATATTAGATTTCGTACTGTAAACCTTTTTACTTCGCGAACTTCTACGTACATTGTGAATATCGAATAATTTTTAAATGTTGTTGTTTCTCTTTTTTCTTTTCTTTTTTTTTTTTTTTTTTTTTTTTACAGATCTTTCAAAGAGTAATGGGCAATGTGAGATATCTCAGTCTTAATGACGGGATCGATGAAGCCGTTGTTACAAACCAGAATGATTGTGGTGCAGAGGAGTATGTAGTTGACGATACAATATATCTGCTGTTGCTGTGTTGTATTAGGATGTAGACTGGGAGTTAATGTATAGTTCAGATATACTGAACTTATAAAAGTGGACGCAGTTCTTCCAAGGGCATCAGAACCCCACTTGTAACTCCGTCCATACTTCCCAATCCGTTTGTTCCATGAACTGGTAAGCTGTTCACAGTCATGCTACGGTCATCTGTAACGACCTTCTAATTAAAAAATTGATTCGAATAGAGATCCATAAATTATTTTACGAATGTAAGAGATAACAGGATTTTTATAGGTATTAACGAAAATGAGAAATTAACTACATACATACATACATACTTTATATATATATATATATATACATACACATACATATATACATATATATATATGCATATATAAATATAATTCACATATTTATATATACAAATGAATTAAAATGAGATCTTATATATAACAAAGTAATTAATACAAGATATCAGTACATGCAAAATTGTGATAAAGTTTTGACATTGCATATATCTTTCCTTATAAGTGTTATTAATACAGGAATACTAATAACAACAAAATTTTTAGGAATGTCGTACTTAAATCTACATGTAATAGAGTAAATTTACATTTAATTACAATTATTTCTCAAAAAATAAGCATTTTTAACTTTAAATATTATATTCTTAAAATAAGATAAAGTGTAACAACTATATTGTGTTCCTATATATTCCAACATTCCTCTAAATTGTTAATATTCGTATTCCCATAACTTCTTTTACTATTCATATACACATTTTGTTTTCATCGTATAATACAGATAGAATGGTGTCTACAATTTTCCACCTGGAAGTAGTTATGGAACATTCAGAAATATTACTATTAATATTACAAGATCATATTAATACAATAATAAAGAGATGTCATACATTTTATAATAAAAAAAAAATTAGAAAATAAATATACATAAAGCTTATATATTTATATAAGATATATATATTTATATAATATATAAATATAAATATATATAAGGTATCAATAAGATATATAAAAGGTTTTAATTTCTTAATATATAAATAAAAATAGTTTTAATTTGACATTTACCTGGGTTGCTACTCACCTACAGGCAATGAGCCTGCCATGGGAGTAGGTGATGATGATACCATATTTAATCGACCCTGTTCTTTTACTATGGGATCTATAAGTCAAAATACAATATACATATTTCATTTTAATAATCTCCAGAAAATATACGAATTAATTTGCAATGAAGTATTATTAAATTAAAACATACATTGTATCATATTTTTCATATTTTTTTTCCTTTTCTAATTTACTTACAAAAGTAAGGATGGTCCATAGCCTCACGTGCTGTGAGTCTTTCAAAATGGTCATAACGCAAAAGTTTGTCAAGGAAATCAAGACTTTCGGGCGAAACTAAGTGTTGATTTTCTGAATGCACGAAACGTTCCCAACGCTTACGCGAGTGCCTTCCTAATATGTCATTAAAACGAGGATCTAATTCGATATGATATTTATCAAGATATTCCAATAGTTCTTCGGTTCCAAGAACTTTTGCAATTCTAACTAGTTGGTCGTAATTGTCATGTCCATGAAAGAATGGTTCTTTTCTAAAAATCATACTCGCGAGCATACAGCCCAACGACCACATATCTAGGGAATAGTCATACATCTAGAAAAAAAATATTGCACACCTTTTATATATGTTACCTATATTCATACTTAGTCAAAATTAATACTTTGTAATAATAATTATATTAGCGAATATATATATATATATACATATATGTAGTATAATATAAAAATATGTAGAATAATATTTCAAGTAACTCTAAAGAAAATTATTATCTGTTGTAAAACAATAAATCATAAAGTTATTACTAATTATAGTAATATATATACGTATAACACACCTGATAATCTACAAGTAGTTCTGGACCTTTAAAATAGCGTGAAGCTACTCGGACGTTGTACTCTTGCCCAGGATGATAAAATTCTGCTAGGCCCCAATCAATTAACCGCAACTTTCGATTTTCATGGTCTATCATAACATTGTGCGGCTTTACATCTCTGTGCATTATACCCATGCTGTGACAGTAGTCCAATGCCTATGTAGAATAACAATATTCCGAAAGATTATTACATAGTTAAACATGGTATTTTTACATTTTAGAAATACTTATTACATTATGCTTAACTGAACTATCACAAGAAACATTTCAAATATTACAAATAAATAATTAAAATAACAATTTGTACATATCAACAAAATAACTAACTAAAAAATAAAGCTGTTTTAAATATTGAAAATATTTCATAAGTAATTTACTTTCTAACTCAGATTCACATAATGTTTATACTTCAAACAATAAATTTGAGTATTTATCTACATCTAAAATAAGAAACATTTAATAAATAACTTAATGTAATAATATTACTTAAATTAATCAACAACTAAAATATTTTACATAATTTAAGCACTAAAAACTGAGCACTGAAACTAAAACATTTATCAATTTTTTTTCCATGATATATACTAATAGTATATTTCTTTAAATTTAATACTTGTAGATTCATATCTTTAAAAATGGAAATTGTAAATAAATTGATATGAAATAAATATTTGTCGAGCTCTTTCTTGAACCTACATATACACCTACATCTATCAAAACAATAATCTCGAAGATTCATCATGGATTGATATTTGGTTCCATTGCAATTAACTATACACGCACTTTTAATAGTTCGTAGAGGTAGTATCTTATGTCGTAGTCTGTTAGAGTCTGGTATAATTGCTTGAAATCTGTGTTGTTGACATGTTCAAAAATCAGTGCTGGTGTCCTTGATACTGGATCTTTAACAACTGCTTGGAGTGTAATTATGTTGGTCCCGCCTTTAAGATTTTCTAAGATTTTTATTTCCCTTTTTATTTTCTTCTTTTTTACAGGCTATAATGGTAAAAAGAAAAGTATTAATAATATTATGTAATATTAATACATTGACATTATTGTAAAAAATATTGTGTATTATTCATGATACCTTCAAGATCTTTACAACACATTTTTCAGTGGTCGTTACATTTATGGCTTCAAATACTTCACTATACTTTCCTCTGCCAAGTTTTCTTACTAACTGATAATCATCTTGCTGTCTGTAAAAAGAAAGAATTATGTCGAAATAACTTTTTTTCTTAGTTATATTTATTACATCTGATTACATATCATTATTGGCTCAAAAGTATAAATATAAAATAGTTTATATTAACTTACCCCCAATCAACAACATACGATTCATAATCCCAATAATCCCTAGATTTGTGTGAATTCACATCTGCATAAACTCTTGCTCTGCTTGGTAGTGCCATTTTCTCAACTATATGTGTGTTTTTATTTGGTGTACTGACAGCGGTACTGTCTTGGCCAACTACCAAATTCTTATCGTTACTAATTGATCTCAATTTTCCACTTGGCCACCCACAAACACGTGCTGACAAAAGTAAACCTAAATAATGAATAAATAATTAAATAGATATATTATAAAAATAAAAATGTTATATAAAATCATAAAGAAATAATATGTTCTACAAGATAGTTAATTATAGCTTTGTATGATCTAATTTAATATGTATACTACAGATTCATGCAGCAAGTTGCTAACAACTGAATATGAAAACAAAGTAAATAGTATTTTTTCTACATTTATTTTAAATATCACTTATAATTTCCATAAAAAATAAGGACTTTCATTTAAATTTTATGTTTAAATAAATATAAAATAATTTTTATAAGTTTCTGACCATTAATAATAAACAAAATACTTATGTATAAAACATATTACTTTTTATAGAAACATATACTAATTGGAAATACTTATTACTTTATATTAAAAGAATAAAATATAAGAGAATATAAGTAAACTATTGTTATTGACAAAAAAATTCAAAAATATATTTTTTTAAGCAATCTTGAAAATGTGATATCAAAATATTCTGAAACATCTAAATCAAAACAATTGGTTATATAAAAAGACTGGTTATCAACTTGTATAAATATAGAAAAAATATTACCGTATTAAAAAATAACAAATAAATTTATACTTTATCTAAAGTATCAAGTAATTATTGCTGAAGTTATATATAATTAAACTTATTAAACATAGCCAAATTACTCTATTAGTATCTATGTTATTTATATACACATATGTTAAATACATATATGATATATATACAATTATAAATGATCTACTATATGTTGTAATATTTAAGTCAATATAAAACATTAAATGTGTTACGAAATAATATATCGATCAAGTAATAATCATAGAAAGTAATTAACAACATACAATGTATATTTACATGGAATAAGATAAATATAAGAATCATACTGTAGTGTTTTCATGGATAACTTTAAATATAGCGGACTTAACTTTACGTTCATGATTAAAAATATATATGATTACGTATAACAGAGTATCTTATTGGGACAAGAAAGTATATTTATAGGAAGTAAACTAAATTTGATTTACAGAAATGCAACAGAGAGAGTATCTAGCAGTCAAAGTAGAATACATGTAGATACTTATTGATTGTAAGGTATATAAGCCTTATATTTGGTTGATATACTTATTACAGTTTCTGTATTAAAAAATTCCTATTTAGTAAGATAATTTGAAGTAAATAATAAGAAAGATTATATATGTAAGTAAAGAAGCACTGATGGATACTTTTCTTGGATTATAATTTAAATGTAAAAATATTCTATTATCGGCGCATGGAGTAGAGGCATGCACACGCATAAGACACGAACACACATGTACGAAGAAAATCACACGCCATCGCGGTAGGACAACCGATGTTAGCTTATTTCGGGCTCACCTAAAGCATTCCGTGTCCAAATTTTGACTGTTTTGACTGCAATAGGATTCCAAATTTGTTGCAATACTAAGAAAGTTGCGTATGGGATTCCTGAGGCCGCGCGAGCTTGACAAACTCGAGATTTTTACGGGCGGCCGGCTTCTCAAACGAGCGAGGTCCAAGATGGCAGCCGGCACCCAACCACAAACTTCAGAAGCATAGATAGAAAACGATTCCAATTTTATTTTCAATGTTACCAACGAATTAACTTTACATTATTACTGTTAATACGTATACTTATGCTTGATATAATTAATTTTGAAAATATTAATATTGTATTATACAAAAAAAAAATTTTTTTTGTTGCAATTATATATATAACTTCCATATTTATTGAACTATGTATATCGTTTTTTTCAAAACTTATAACATTGGAGAAGCAATACTATTTTTTAACAAATGAAGTTTCAATAATAAATATATTATATCTTTACAAGTAATAAGCACAAAAAAATTAAAATAGCTATAATAGAAATGTTAAAGAATTAAAATTTAGCCATCGATTAATATTTTTTAAAACGTATAAGTTAGATCACACCATGTGGTCATACCAACCACATTATTTTAACTTGGTTTTTATTGAATCAATATGGAACTTAAATTTGAAATTATTTGGAAAAGTTAATAAAATTAAATATATTACGTAACTTCACGAAATATATTTCTATTGTTATAGAATTGTTTGTTAACATAAATATGAGAAAAAATGATATTCTATTTATAGATTATGTACCATATAAATATGCATATATACGATGCGAAAATTAAGTAAAATTTTTTTTTTTTTTATTAAGCAAATAATTTTTTATAAATGACAAATTTTGACAATCTATTTAATACTCTTTATACTGTATACGCATGTATATATATATATACATAACATATGTAATATAGTAAAGTGATTTTAAGTTATCGTTCTGAAAACATTCTTTTTCTGCTCGTTTTCTTTGTTTTTTTTGATGCACTTTGTCTCCTTTTTCGCGCGCTATTTTTTTCAAGAAATTTCCTTGCCTTTATGCGATCGTAGAATTTCCCTAGTATATGAACATTATCATTGGACAAAAGAGGACCGTTATATAAAAACGTATGTTACACGAAGAAGTTCGCGGTATAATACATGTATACGGGCCTGCAATTCTGAATGTAAGCGTCTTTTTGATGTGACTCGAAATGCGAACTAAATTGTGTTTTCAGAACGTATACAATAGGCAGGCAGAAGCCGCATGAGTGAAAGGGTAATGACGCGCAGAGGAGGTGATCATCACAGTGTTTTTTTAACAAATGGCTCTATCCGAGGTGCACGATGTAGCTACGATTATTAGCAACAATTGTTTCAGTGTTGACAAGGTAAAACTTTTTTCAAGTTCACTTTAGTCGAGACACAAAAGTGAAGTTTGATTTTGTACTGTTCGTACAGTGAAAAAAATCATTTCGATCAAGATGCTTTGGAGCTATATAAACTGACAAATGACAATTAAAAAAATCTATTTTTATTGTATTTATCTCTTTTCAAGAAGAGTATTTCTCGATGAACGATTGCTTTCATTGAAATGAATTTCAATCAAATAAATAGAAGTTACCTTTGTGAAATGATATATCGATGTCCTTTGTTACATGAGAAAGTTTCGATCGTTTAAAATTTGAAAATCATTTGCAATAGACAATGCACCGTTTACTTCTGTTAGAGCAATATAGTTAAAGAAACATATAATTTAAGTTATTTAGATTGTATAAATAATGTATGTGCGAATTTTTTTTTTATTTATTTAAAATTTTTTGTTTAGTCATTAAATAATTATTTCAATACATTTCATTATAATTTATATTCATAATCAAATGGTAGTTGATTTCAAAAGGTCACTTATAAAGTGAAATATTTAATTTATTAAATAATTTTAATGAAGAGCTATTCTAAAGATACTCTAATTAAATATTTTTGCTTTTGTTTATTCAAGTTTTATATTCTTAATCATTGGAGTGAATTTATATTACGATCTTATCGAATGTCGAGTCTTAAATATATCTTTTAATATGGTATATATTTAGTATATACCATACTAAATGGTATTAATATATAATTAATATGGTATTATATATACGTTATAATTAAATGGTATTATATAAATAATATAGTATTATTATATATTCAATATATCATTGTTTCAATAGCATTCTAATCTTAAATATTATATTTTAATCATTTATAGAATGCAGATAATAGTTTTTCTTGAAATTTATTTGCGTTTATATAGATTCATATATATATATATATATTATCTTCAATTTATAACAGCATAATATCCAAATACCAAATTAATTAAATTTATGTCGATGTTATTATTATGATACATCTTTTAAATCTCCATTATTTTGTAGATATTGATGATTTAAAATCTTCATCATCTGTTTTTTAGATGAATTTGGAAGATGAGGACAATCAAGATTTAAACAATTCCATGGTCAATGATTTAGTTTCCAAAATTCTCGATGATGACTCTACCATCATTGATCATACTTATAACAATAGCTATAATAGCAATTTTCCGTTTTTATCATTACCTCATTTTTGCAATGTCAATAGAATGGAGGATAATTTAAAAATTCCTCAAAATGATGCAATTGATTGTAATGATCATTATACACTGAACAAATTGATGAACAATAGTTGTAACTCAAATATAATTGATCAAAATTCTAGTAATCTTTGTCAAGAGTTAAGAACATTAAGTCTGAATGGATGCATGGAACAACCTATTATATCAGCAGATCAAAGAAATTTATATAGTAGTGGAATGTTAAGAAGCGGATATACTAGTAATTCTCATCAATTTGCTGCACACTCTACCAATGAAAGTTGCTGTAGTATAACTAATCCATCAGTTTGTAACGCTTTACTGACAACAGCAGATGAAATAAATTATACAAAACAGTCTTCTAGTTGGCCAGAAACTTTAATGACTCCAGTAACTACACAAGATACGCTCACAAATTATCAACGGATTCGAACATCTATTGATTCAGATTTAAATTTTAATGATGCTTTAAATTTAGCCTCAGAATCACCAAATTTGACTGTTATGAATGAAGCAGTATACTATAATAGCTTTAGATCAAGTGCACCTTTAAATTTACACGATAATCCTACAGTTGCGACTCATGATTTGTACAATATGACTGGAAATAATCAAACTTATAGACCAAATTCAACAATGATAAATCTTAACACGGATGCTTCTTTTGGAACAAGTTCTCCACTGCAGCATTTCACTTCTAGTGATATAACTCTGCAGAATTGTTTTGGAAATAATACTCAACACAATGGTATTGCAGAGTACAAAGATTTATACGAACCTATTAGATTAAGTACCGGAAATGTTACTATGAATAATGAACAAGTTTGCTTACTACAGCAGCAAACATCTAATTATCAAATAGATCGATCTGTGGACCAAAACCATAAGCATCCAATTGACTGTTTTCCTTGTACTAATGAATGTGCTGTGCCATCTATTAATGATTTAGACACAAATGAGAATATTTGCATTAGTAGCAATTATGACCATAGAACTGATAATAATTTATTAAAGATTATAAATACTAAGCCAAAGACTATGGAGACAAAAATGTACTCCTCTATCGGTTTTCCAAAAAATATAAGCTCGCGAGATGAAAATGAGGCAATAGTTAAATATGATTATCATAATTATCAACATAATGTTACAAAAAATGTGGAGAACTTGAAAACACTGTCGCAAAACTTTACGCCGTATCACAAGGATTTGAAGCAATCTCATACTAATCCTGCATATAAAATGCAATCATGTGGTTCATCTGATAAAGTGGCTTTTACATCAAGAAATCGTTTGACCAATAAGATTAATGAATCTGCTCTTGGAAGAGATGTTTTCAATTATGTCATAAAACAACATCAAATGCCAAGTGTTCAAAATATATCTAGTATTCCACCACCTGATATAATGTTTAATTCAACTTTAATACCAAATATGACTGCTGGAAGACCTGGATTATTCTCTCCAATGATGCCAGTTCCTGTTCCACTTCCTATTCCACCTATTTACTCAATGTTATATGGTGGAGGACTCAATCTTAAAGGCAGTAATACTATAGCAAGACGCACAGGTCCATCAAGTATATTGCATCTTAGATTAGAACAAACTTATGAACAATTTAAACAATTAGAAAAAGAAAGGAAGAAATGTGAGGCTGGATTGGCTGCACAGTTTCCTGGAAAAAGAGTAACCAGTGCAAATAATATACCTATTCCACGACTTCAAGGAAATCCATCAAGAGTAGATCGATTAATTATTGATTATCTACGAGAACATGCCCGGGTGATCACATTAATAGCAAAAGTAAATGCTACAATTATATTAACTTTTATTGCATTAAATTACAAAATTATTTTATTTTATAAATATATTTCACTTTAATAGTAAAATATATATAATTTAGAGAAACTTTTAATGAAAACTTGTACATTTAAATGATTATATTTGATTATAAATATGTACATTTTAAAGATTTTGTTATGTTGCAAAAATTGATAATATTGATTTACATTTTTTTGATATTAATTAAAATTTTTTTTTTAAATTATTTATGAATAATATATAATTGCACTGATTTTGCCTATCAGATGGAATGCTTGCGTGGAAGTTCAATGAATCAACGTATACACAAGGCAATGCAGTATTGGCTAGAAGCAATCAAATTTGTTCAAGACTGTCGAAAGCAGGAGATCGCGAATGCTACCAAACGTCAAAAAGAAAATCCTCATTGCATTCTCGTCTATAATGATAATGGTAAGTTATCTTTTTATTAATTTTGTCCATGATATTGTGTTATATAATACACGAATTATTGCACAGCATTGCTTTCGCTAAGGAGCTCGCTCATGTGTCTATTGGTGTAACTCGATATTGTTATGGTTCTATCAATATTCAAGTGCTACCCGGATCCGTGTAGCAAAAAACATAATACGGATGATCACAGACACAACGGTTATGTGAGTGGCATATATTTTTTTTTATTTTAATTATTTTGATTTTTTTTTTTTTAATCCTGTCTGTATTCAGAGTATGTTATTGATGATGATACATATGTGTCCTGTTAAATAACTGCTTTTTATCACACATTCTATATTGAGACTATGACCCCTGTAAATCTCAATAAGGTTGGGGTGCTTTTAAATAGATTTTTTTAGTAAGATTTTCATAAATTAGATCCAAAGAACAGCCTGAGATATTAAATTACATTTTATTTGATATAGTTTGAATGAGAATATCTTTATATGTATAAATAAATTAGTAGTAGATATAGTACTTTTATATGAAAGAGAAGTATCTGCAACATTGCATTAGAAATCACATACACTTTTATTTGAAGTTTATTCTTTAGAATATACTTATACTTGTCATGATTGTACTATAATATTTATATGACTCTTATGAAAGATGCATCAGCTCTACCATGTAGTAGTAGTTTGTTAATAGTATCTTCTAGTAATACATGTTGCAATAAAAATATATTTGCCTAAACCAGAAGTCACCAAAGATCTTCCTTATATTATGTTTACAATATGTACATATATATATATATATAATGTATAAAATATATAATACATATATATATATATATTGTTCAATTAATTTTTTTTTATTTGGACAACTATTTTTTTTTTATAGATATGTTCTTATAGTAAAGAATACAAATTTGTTGTATAAAATTGTTGCTCCTTATATTTAAACAAAAAGTGAAGTAGGTCATCGATATAATAATATAATATAATAATAATAAAAAATCATTGTGTGTGAATATCATTAAAACATTGATATAATGTCCAAGGTGTTTATTTTCAGGTATTATTGTGTATTTCATTGCACAAAATTCCATAGCATGTTATCAGCAAAAAAAGTAGAGTTATGAATAAATTGATATCTACATTTTTAAACAAAAAATACGAATTTATTAGTATAGCATGTTAACTCTTTAGGTACGTTTAATTAGACGTGTTCTGATGGAGTTTTTGCTTATTTTGCATTGACTTTATTGAATTCATATAATTTATTAAATATGCAGATAATAAATAATTTTTTAATAAAAATTATTAATATTAAATTATATATATATATATCTATTCAACTGGTTAAATAGTGGTGGAAGTTATAAATTTGTTCAATATAAACGATTATACTTTTTTAATAAACGATTTACATCTTTATGAATTAAAAAGAACAGTTATATGTTTATTATATTAAAAAAATAAAATTATCTAAAACTTCATATTCTATATTATGAAATTCTATATAGTGAAATTTTTTTGTTGTTAAAGAAAAATAGAACCTTCCTAAGTTATATTTTTTATTATTAAATTTCTAAATCTTGAAGTATATTGAAACTTTGATTTTTATTGATGCAAGATTAAATTATAATGAATATATTAAAAAATATATTTACAAACAATATAGTTGATAAAAATAAAACAAAATATTTTGTATTAATAACAACAAAAAATAATATGCAGATAGCTAAAATGGAATAGTACTTATGTGATCTATTTTTTCTGCTTTCAGATATATTAACTCTGGCCAACAGTGTTCATGAATTGACAAAGGCATCTCGTTATGCAAGAAGTGGTATGTACAATGCAATGCAAGCCACGTTGCTGTGCGATTTGGATTTAGAGAAGAAAATCGTTGAGACTTCTGATGATCCAGTTCTTGTGATAAAGCGTATTGAAAATCAGAAAACTGCTGGGATCAGCAACCTTTCTAATAATAATTAAAAAGTTCATGAAGATTCTTGCTTGTACATTGGTTGATAACAGCTTTTTATGTATTTGGCGTTCACAAACATTTTTCAGTGGCTTCTAGAAATGTTTTCAATAACCTTCTCTTTAAAACTTAGAATGGCACTACATACAAAAGCTACTTGGAGAGAGTTATGTGTGTTAGCTTAAATGAGAAAATATTTCCACTTTTATTAGTTCACATCTGTGAAAGCTAAGTCTACTAACTTTTTACAAGTTATTTGTATAACTCCATAGTTTTCTAATGTGTATTCAATACTTAAAATCTTATAACATAAAGGGTGTTTATGGAGTATTTTGATGTGCACAATTTAAGGTTCGAGTGTACGTCACATAATTGTATGTAACTTTGCTTATTTGATGGTACTATAGAAAGCAAAATGAACAAATGCCAATTTTCTTTATTCATCATAGCTGAGACCATGTATTTATTTTCTAAATTTATCGAATTTTTTAATTCATACAAAAAAATTCTTCCTATGTAAGCATCTGAAATGATCATTGATTGAGTTACTCAGTTGCGCCATAGGATAAATAATCTAGGCTACATTTTATCGATATTGATTTAGATAATAGGAAATAATATTTTAGACTAGTTCAATGTGGCCTTCCTTAAATATATGACCCAGATGTGTGTCAAGTAGACAATTCCTTCGAAACTTTAGGCGATATTATATATTCTCCAATACTTTAAAAGATTAATATTTGTAAAGGTGCAATCGGATTCGTTTCGATATATGCAACATTTTTGTTGTCTTTAATATATAATTCAAATGCTAACAATTGTACTATGTGCATTATTCACTGCAGTACATATACTTAAGACACATTGGTTGCATATAAGATTAATGCGCAAATTAGGTACAGAGTATTCACCGATAAACGCACAATCACATAACATTTATGTACACATGCTAAACTTTTCATATATCGTCCATTTACACATATCTGTGTGCATAGATGTAACATAATCTCGTGAGTGTGCATAATAACAACGACATGATATTTCTGACAAGCAGAGATATCTTAGTAAATTAGTAATATAGTAATTATAGTACATTGAAGAGAAAAAAAAATATATATATATACAATAGCGACACATTGTGTTGGCTTCTTTGATGTCAGTTGTTGGGTCTGTGTGATCTTAAAACTGCCTCGAGCATCTGATTGGTGTTATGAGAATACTTGAATAATTTAATTGAAACATTGTACTTGGTAATGCTATGAAATGACCTAACCACTGCTGCCTAATATAGTATAAAGCATATTACATATATTAACAAAATAGGGTTTGTGAGATAATAACGACAGTTTTAGATATATCATTCTTTTATAGATAATATATGTAGTTCAATACTTGCAAAATGTAATACATTTATAGTGATGTGTATGCTTTGTTTTGTTCTGTGAGGTACTTAGTACAAGGATTCTAGAAATAGAGTAAAATTTTCTCCTTTAAGAGCACACTTTTTGAAAGATATTATATATGTAGTTTAGACATGTTTAAATATATCCTCTTTAAGGATTTAGTGTGGGATATTAACACGTTTTGAAAAATAATGTATTTGTAATTCAGGAATTTTCTGCATTTACTCCATCTTTAAGAATAAGAGAATAATGAATTCCTTAGATCTCCTAGAACATTAGAATGTAGAATGGGGTTTTTTCAAAGCTATAGAAGATACAGTTGTATCTTCTTTCTACTAATATCACATCCGCCCAATATTAAATGCAGATTCACTCAGATACGACATTGAAATATGGAAGCCTAGGCATGCTTTAAATCACTATTATCCGTGTCGCTACTGTATATCATTTTACATCATGACTTTAGGAAAGTATAAATTTAATCGATTATATTATAATGCTTCATGAAAGCAATTGTTTTTCACGTTATATATTATTATCAGTTTTACTTCGTGTTAAGTGACCACTAGTATTCAAGACTTTATATCTCTTAGCAAACTTGCTACGCTTATTCGTGGTTAACTTTAACCAGGGATGTGAGGTCAATAGGATTTCACTGCCCAAACATATTTATGCACAAATTTAAAAAATTATAATTGTAAAATGGAAGTTTATGTTAAGTTGATAAATCTTACATTTATTTTATTTAGATTTCCTATGGCCTCATAATTCTAGCTAATCGCACACAAACGGCAATGCTATTTTTGTACAACTATGTTTAACAATTTTATGAATATCTAAATGTTGGGGCCAATCAGATTGTATTTCTGTAAAAGCTAATTATCACATCCCCAGTTAAGGTTTAATCTGTATAAGAAAATACTTATCATTCGGGAGCATGCATTATTTGTGTATTTGTATATAATTGCAAGGATTTCTAAAGCAATTGTAAAAAAAAATATATGTCGATAGATATGTCTTCGGTAGTGCGTATAGTATGATTGAGTGGTCGTTCCAAATGTTGAAAGTTGTGTTTTAGTTTTTCAAATATATATAATCAGGGATCTTCTTTTATTAATTTATATTAATATTTCTTATAATATGACCTTATATATATATCGACGTAATCGCTGGCTGTTCATCCCTTGTCCAAGAGATACTTGTAAATGTGTCAATTTTGACATTAACTCCGATAAAAACGTTGCAATATTACAATATTAGACTGTATCGCATTAGTTTACGTAATAATATATTGCGGATTATATAATATTACCTCAAAACTTGCCATGAAACAAGTCTTCTTTTCAGTGTAAGCTGTCATAAGGGACATGAGTTGAACATCCAGTATGTTAACACATGTGATAATGTTAAATAATTTATGCTCTACGTTAATTCAAACTAACCGGAAATAATGAGAAAGTAGTGAATAATTAAACATTAAATTGAATATCAATCGTGATAGGAAACGCGCGCGATGTGCGAACTATAATTATTATAAAATTATTGATACTTTTGATTGGTGTGTTTGTTTCCTTTTCTTTTTTTTTTTTTTCTTTAGCTTATTATACGAAGTTAACATTGTAAAAAAAAAAACACAGGTCTATATAAATTTTACAATTTTTGGTAAATTTCTTGTTTTCCTATATATTTGTTTATATTTATTTCAGTATAAAAAAAAAAAGTAAAATTTAATTAAAAAACAAAGTGCACGCATTTCTCTAAAGCATATACATACGTGCTTGTAAGAGTCACAATATTGCATTATACATTTGTATGGCGATTGATTCCATTATTGTCATACTTTATACTAATGGTTGCTTTTCTTATTAATTTTACGATGTAGGTACATACATACGTACGTTATACGGTTTATGGTATCAAAGGAAAGAAAGAAAAAAAGAAGTGTTATGCAATATGTAGTATTTATCTCATCAGATCTCTTTCACAATATGAATAGACATTAAAATTTATTGTATTTACGGGACAAGGATAATATATACAAGGAAGAATATGAGCGTATGATTATGAAAATTATTTAATATATTTTCACATTTCGATTTGAATTATATAAAAATTGGCAAGCACGGAAAAAGTAAGTATATTTCTTTTTGGAAAGAAAAAAAGAATAATTCTCTTTTACGTAGCGTAATAAAATTTTAAGTATAGCGTGTGTGAGTGTGACAGAATATGCTTTTTAATAGCTCAAATGATTTATTGCATTTTCATAATCATTTGCTCATACAAGGACGTACACTCCACGGGCACGGCTTTCGTTCCGTCGTTGAGTAGGACAAAAAAGATATTAATAATATCGCGTATTCATTTTTGATACGATATATTACGATCGATGATAAAGGATCATCTCTCGTTGATCAAGGAGGGGAAAAACTTCATATAATAAGGTGCCTACGATAAACGGAAATATCTAAATGTGCGATTTCAGATTTACGTCCTTTTCCAAAAAAAAAAAGAGAAAAAAAAAAAGAAAGAAAGAAAGATAAATTCTATTCACGGTTCTGATTAGAGACACTTTATCGATCGAACGCTCGAAATCTTTATGGGAATTACTTTAATCATAAATAATTCATCGTTATCTTAGCGAACGTATAATGTATATTTCTCGGCCTATTTTTCTAGTTGTAATAATCACGAACGAAGAAAGTTCAATCGAAATCTATGGAATCGACGTTTCCTCATTATTATTCTCTTTTCTTCTTAGCGCGTATTTGTATCTTAGCTGAAATTTCTCAAAGATGCTCTTTCTCGTGTACAATTAATAGAAACGATTCGTGATCGGTGGAAAGGGCGGATGGGGGAGGGAGGTCCAAGGGAAAAAAACATGCATATCCTATGAAAAGAAAATGAAAAAATAAAAATCCGAAAACGAAAGTATAGCCTTAGGGAGATACATACATACATATATACAAACATACATACATACATACATACATACATAAATATATGCATACATTGGATACATCCGTACATACATGCATACATAAATTACATACGTACGTATGTATATATAGAAATACACACAATTATATACAAGCTTGTTGGATGAAAGAAACTATATCGAAAGTTCGTAAATGATAACAGAGAGAGAGAGAGAGTAACGAGATAAAACGATCAAATAATAATAATAATAATAATAATAATAATAATAATAATAATAATAATAATAATAATAATAATAATAATAATAATAATAATCATTGGTGTATGTATTACAATTGCGTAACATTAATAATGATCGACAAGAAAAAGAAAAAAAAAGAAAAAACAAAAACAAAGAAAGAAAACAAGAACTATATTGTATCTATATACATATTATACATTATATGGTGCTAGTTGTGACATAAACAAAAAAAGCAGTGCTTTAAGAGAAGTTTCCTTCCGCGATTGTCGTCATACATTGTAACTGTGATATCTATAATGCCAATTTGTATATAGCTATGCAGTTCTTACGACAAAAGCTCGACGAAAATAGCTGGCATATTATAGTCAATTTTCTTTTTTTCTTTTTTTTTATTTTGTTGTTGTTATTGTTTGTTGTTGTTGTTGTTATCGTTGTTTTTTTTTCTCTTCTTTTCGTTCGACGAATGATTTTCATTAAACTCAGTATGTATCTTAATTTTATTCGTGTGTGTGCATCATGACGTGGGCAAGAGAAAAAAATCTGACGTTTGGTACAAAAAAACGTTTATGTACAATACATTGTCGTACGTGGATTGTCAATTGCGTACTATTATATGAATTATACTATTCGTTTATAGAATTAATATTGTAAAGATCTTGTGCACTTCTAGTTCGAATAGTGTTCTTTTCTTTTTATACATACATGCATGTATACACACAAAACTTACATACACACTCTCGTTATTTCGTCTATCGTATAATATGCGCAAAAGAGTATTATTGTGCACTTAAGGTCATTTTCAATCCCATGCTAACGAAGGCTCTCTCTCTCTCTTTCTCTCTCTCTCTCTCTCTCTCTCTCTTTCTCTCTCTCTCTCTCTTGAAGAAAAAGAAGAAGAAGAAATAGAAAAAGAAAAAGAAAGAGAGCCGAATTAACGGGGACGTAATAACGATGTTTCCATAGAAATGATGCGTATTTTTCGCGATAATAGGATATTAAATTCTTCCCCTCTCCCTCCTCCCGATTTATAGCCAAAAATCAATGTTTGTTATCAGCTATATCTGTAGAATTTTGTAAATAGAACTTCCGAATATGTGACTATAAAAAATCACGAACGAATGTTTTATCGAACGAAGCCGACTCTTGCAACGAAAAATCTTATACTCTGTTCGCACATTTCATGGGATCGTTTGTTATTTTTGACAAGGAATCTATGATTGAAAAGAATCAAAATCTATCAATGATGTAATTAATGCGAACGTAATCGCTTATATTATTATTATTATTATCGATATCTAATGCCTTTTTAAGATCGATTTGTTCACATTAATAATATGTGAAAGTGCTCATTATATTCGTTATTCGCGCCTTCGATCGATCGGATAAACGAACAAAGTATGTCAAAGTGTGAGCCTATCTTTTAGATATTTCCTAGTATAACGATGTTAACTATCTAGATGAACGAAATTAACACGCATATTGTTTCTCTGACACTGATAATTAATTTAAGTAAGTTCTCGATTTTCATGTGCGTGTTGTTCTCATTTGTGATGCTCTTATGACTGGAAGATAATGTGTTTTAAGCTGTGGTAGTAAAAAAACAAAAAAAAAACAAAAAAAAAGAAGAAGAAAAATTATATGTAAAAATTTAGCGTATAAGCGATAGAAAATTTTTATTATGAACATTCGTTCTAAGGCTGAAAAAAGCTATCTGCATGATACATAGATTATATTCTATCGTATTTTTCATGAAGTGAGTATTTTGAGTATATTATCGAATGGTGTCATTCGAATGGATGTTTTTTTTTTATTAATCATATAAGTATTTATAAATTTCTTATATCTTTATATACCATTGAAAGCTTATTCATTGTTTACAAGAATTCTAAATAATCTACATACATGGCTCATCTTTTTATAATATTCATATTTGACATTACATGTATTTACATATATACATATATGTATTTTGTACTTTTTATTACTTTTTTTTGGATTATATTACTTAACACGTTCGTTTTCATTCATCACATTCTCATTAACGGACCAGAGTTCACATTTCACAATAAAAAAATAATATTTACGATGCAAATTCAATAAATATAACAGTTTACAACTGAAATCTAATATATTTGAGATGTTTAGAATGTTTAGCTGGCTTCTTGAATATATTTATTATGTTTGTACGTAAATTATTTCAAAATATATTTATATTAAGTCGAATAAAATGATCCATAGAAAGTATAATAACATGATTTGTACGAATTTTTCAACGGAATAACAAACGAACGTGTTAAATTGAAAATCAATTGATAACATAAACGAGCAGAAAATAAACTATCTCGTGGATATGGGATGAATGTTTTTTCTGGATAGCTTCGGCCTTAGACGATAAACGAATTTACTGCTTTTTGTGGGAGATACTGTATGTAAAAGCCGAACTAATTAAACGTATTCAGAAATGTTTTAACATGTTTAACAAAGAAAATGTATAAATAATTGTAGACCTTCGTAAAACACGAAATCGTCGTCGAATCGTCCTAAACAGAGTAAACGTATGAGCGTACGTACAAAAAAAAAAAAAAAAAAAAAAAAAAAGAAAAAAAAAAGGAAAAGATAGAGTTTGTGGCTAGATCATTTAATGATGACAATTTGCTATATCTCACGTTAATCGGAAATTTTCTTTTCCTTTTCCGACGAATACGGCAGCTTATATTTATAAAGAAAATGTGCGCAGGTATACTTACCTTATCACCTCGTTTGATACGCTGCATCGTTAAGAATAGATGGTACATATCTGTATAGGTATGTGTTTGACAATCCTATTTAAAAGAAAAAAAAAGTGCATGTGATATTGTAAATTATTGGATAGCTAGATACGTACATACATATGTACTTATTACGCGCTGATGAATATAAACACAGATGAATAAAATATTTAAAAGCGCTCGTTCTCTAATATTCGCAAGAGAACATAGTCTTTCATCATTCGAAATAAAAAAAAGGAAAAAAACAGAAAAAAGAGAGAAACAAAAAAGAGAGAGATAGATAGAAAGAGAGACAGAGAGAGAGAGAGAGAGAGAGAGAGTGAGAGAGAGAGAGAGAAGGAAAAAAATACACGAAATTCTTACTAATCTTACATATGAAATTTACGAAAGTTTTATGCCAACCGCAAGTGTATCGTTCTCGGAAGAATAGAAGTTTAATAAGGAAAAAAAAAAAAAAAACTGCAATAATAAAAGGAATGCCGCGTAATATACTAACGCTCAAAGTACAGGTCATTCCAGATTCTATATATAGGCTGAATTAATTACTCGTATTAACTATTAAAATATTGTAAAAAAAACGGATGCGTTTAAAAAGAAAGTCATCGATTAGATAACGAATAAGTATTTTCATTCAAAGATTAAGTTTGATTTTACGAAGTCAACATTTTCTCGCGATTTTTGAGCTGAGAATAGAGATATCGTAGTAACGATGAAACATTAATTTGTAGAAACGCGATTAGTTAAAATGAGAAATAAATTCATTTTATATACGTAACATCGAATGATAACAGCTATTTATATCCTTCGTCAAGATTCGAATTATGCAAAGGAGAAAGAGAAAGGGAAAAGAGGAAGATAAAAGAAATATGAAAAAAAATAGAAAGAAGATCCTAACGTGCAGTATCTCTCTTACTTAAACTTATTGCTAGGAGAAAAAGAAAAAAAAAAAATGAAAAAAAAAGAACAAAAAATAAAAGAAATATTAATTGACGATATATAAAAGTAGGAAGGCTAGGCAGGACCGAATTAAAAATGGCAACAATATATACGATAGACCATCGATTATCCGAATCCAAATGTTAATTCTAGATTCTAAATCTTGAGCTGTGTGGATGAAAAAACAATGTCGTGTTGGAATATGAACGAATTAAGATATGTAAATTGCACGAAAATAATTTTTCTTTTTATATATTCAAATCGTATTAAAAGATTGAAGTATCGCCGAACGACACGGGTGATCGAGAATCTATTGTACCTATATAATTCAGTGATAAAATAACGCACATTCACAAAAGACACATATACAACGTATACGTTGAAAGTAATTGTCGTATGTGATGTGATGATTATATATTCACTGGATATAATAAATAATATTTGGATTCTTATTGTTAGACTTGTGTACTCTATGTTCCTTATACTTGAAACTTAATGCAAAATGGATTTTTTTCTCTGGCAAGGTGCGCTTGAAAATTCGTACCAGGTACAAGTCTTGAATATGTATATTATATAAAAATTGTACATTTTCTTGCGCCATACTTGCACTTAGGAATAAGAAATCGTGGTTCTAACACATGTCTTTCGTAAATGTACTTTAATGGATTGTATGCGTCGTAAAAGAAAAAAGAAAGAAAAAGAAAAAAAAAAACAAAAGCAAAAACAAAAAGAAAAAAAAAAGAGAAGATAGGGTCTATAGAAAAAAGCGAACTATATCTGCGAGTCCCACATTTTGTTACAAGTTACACCCTAAATAGATATTTTAGAATACTGGACCGTGTGCATCCAATGAATTAACCGGCTTATGCAAAGTGCATTTTTGTTGCGATCATTTTTGTTTTCCTCTATAATTATATAAATCGACTAGGATTCATTTAATTTTATAATAATAAACCCTAGCATTGTTATACACGTGATAATACAGTCTGATTGATATCAATTATAATATATAACTAACTTTCATACCAGCTGTTTAATAAAGATGATGTTATTCAAGTCTCTATAGTCGTTCAAGAAAAACATAACATTTTTTCGAGACATGTAACTTTTGAGCATTGTACTTTTTAGGAATGATAGATAATAACAGAGATGATCGCAAAATCTTCTTCACTAGTCTCGTATTCGAAATTTGATGAGAGGCTCCTTTCGTAGAATGCTTCTCTCAATGTTGCAATTATGCAACATTGCAAGAGAGATATGAAAGAAACTGACCAATATTTGATGCGCAAGCTTCCTACTGTGCATATACATATTAAATACATGTTGCCAGGTTAAGAATTTCGCTCTAGTGTTGATAAATATATGTTATATTCGGATATATTAGTAATTTCACTATCAATGTTTTACATCGAATGTGCAAACAAATTATGTGTATGTGTATATATATATATATGCATATGTATATATATGTATAGATACATACACATGGAAAGGATATGATAATTTCTGCGTATGTATATGAAACGTATAATGGAAACTGTACGCATGTGTAATGCAATCAGTTTTACAAGGTGCACGTAATCACGAAATGCGTATGTTTACGAAGACGTAATATTATTGCGTAAACGCTATTGCAAATATAAATATTGAGTTTATGTAAGGTTTTGTATTGTTAAATGATTTTCAATAGCTGATGTAACTTAGTAATATATGCTGTCATTAAAATTTTCCAATATTTGGAGTCTTTTATTTTCTAATGACATTCTCAAGATAAATACAACGTAAAATAATATGACGAATTACTATGAATCATAACTTATACAAAGAGTTTTTTTTTTTTTTTTCATGAATTACTTACCAGATTTTTTAGGAGAAGTAGAGAACTCGAGAAGAAATTAGAAGACGATATTTTTGTAGGAATCAAACAATTCGAAATGAAATTCACAAACAAATCTATTGCTAAATAATTATATTAATAGATGAACTTAAATATATATATTTAATCGATGAAATTTAATTTGGATGCAACATCGATCGGCACGCAATTAACTTCAATGAACACTTTACACTGTACCTTACATAGAAAATTTTCTATATTATTATCTAACATATTCTGAAAGCTCTACCAATAACAACATTAGCTTCCTTTAAGAACCAATAATATTAGAAGATATAGAATACAACGGAAGATAACTTTATATGTATCTTATCTAATGGCTGACGAAGTACATACATATATTTTCTTATTGGAACAATATAAGATAAAAGAGACTATTGTAAAGATAAAAGTAACGATAATAAGTAGTATTATTGACTATTAAGAAATAATCAATGTCGACACAAGAGATGTTCAGTATAAATAAAATAACAAGAAACGTTAACAACTTAGAAATTGTCTACTTGTTGTTCGTGTACAGATAACTACTTATCAAAACGTACGAACTGATATATATTTGTTGAATTTCATATATATATATATATATATATATATATATATATATATATATATACCTATCTATATGAAAAGTACGACCGAGTGTACATTACGAAGAAAAAATTCATTATTGATCGACACGTATCGTTGATCGTGAATACAAATTTCAAGCATGTGCCTGAGCATGTATCGGATAGGGTAAATCAAAATGTGTTGGCGTTTCTTGATGACTTCTTTCATGCCAACCTTCAGCTACAGGTGCATGATATAAGCCATAATTTACACCGTTGGTTGCTATCTTCTTGAGTCCTTGTATACTGGACAACAACAAAGCCATCTTAGCAAGAATTAAAGCTTTACCACCAAGAACGGCAAGAAATTGAAAACCCATTGGAACAAGTATCGAGCCCATCAACAATAAACCCATCATCATAAGAGGCATTACATTGTGACGTCGTCGATGGCGGCGCCTCCGTCCTGATAATAAAATAAAAGAAGAAAAGAAATATATCAGCAAATAGATAAACGGGAAGATAATCAAATTAAGAAGCTTTTCTAAATTTTTCTTAGAAGATAATATCATTTATTACCTTGAACGGTATTATTACTATCAGACCTATCTGTTTCAGTCTCATTTATGGGCGAAGATATACTGTTAACTATGTGGTCAACATCGATCTTTAAAACGTGCGTGCGTAGAACTCCAGCCAATCGATTTAGAACTATTCCTGTCCAATTTGAAGTATCCTCTGTCTCATTATATATATTTTCCTTTCTGAAAGAGAGAATATGAATTTAACAAAAGATAATAACATTTGTGTCTTCGTTAAAACATTATTTTCGATCAAACGTTCTATGTTTCATGTTCAGTTTCGAAAATTAAGATCGTACTTAGCCATTTCATCTGCTAACGACGTGGAATTATCATGAAATCGTATTAAATCGATTCCATCGATAACCGGTATGATATCGTCGACGAGAAGGGAATCCAAAAAGTTGAGAGCTCGTTGTTGTATACATTGACGAAAGATATCAAGAAAATCATCTTGACTGAGATTATTCCAAGGTATCGAAGGACAATTCTTCAAGGCAGAACGTAAACCGAAATACCACTCTGTTTTTTCATCACAATTGCTTCTTTCGACCACGACGAATAGAAGTAAAATTACTATCAACGGATGTGGATGCATCTGCACTTATCAAGTTCATTTACTTAATGGAATATATAGATCCTCTAAATCAAGTATTTCTAAAATATTTTGAAATCGTAGTCGAGGAGCAAATATTTTGAAAAGTAATCGAGGAGCAAGTATATTTTTATCAATTTGATTCTTTCATAATCGATGATCATATTATCGCAAAAATTTTATCCTTTTCGATATATTTGTAATATCATAAAAAGTATAAACTTTTGATAAAAATAGCGACCTCGAATGAGAAAAATAATCTGTATTAAAATATTATGAATATACAATGCATATATATGTAGTACAAATAAAAAGGTAAGAACATTTCTTTATTTTTTTGAACGAATAAATTTATGAAGTTGGAATTTTAATGACTACAAAAATTTGAAGGAAATCAATGATCTTGATTTTTCCCATTCACTGTTGGATCTTACCTCAAAAAGATAGAATGAAAATTTACGTAGACCTGTCTTTTCACAATCACACCGTATTACGCACTGCGAATAAGTGAATGTTTTGTGCAATTTTATACGTGTAGGAAATGGGGCAAGATATCGTATCTATAATCATTGAGATTCATCGAAGGGCATCAAGGTAGCGGTCAAAAGGCGGGCATTCTGCTCGACCAACCTTAGTCTACAATCATGCAAGAAAAAATTAAAGCGAACAAACGTAGACGACAGTTTCGCATATGAAGGAATTCTTATGATAACTTAAATAGCCATTTAGAAATGGAATCTAATTTTAATAAATTTATAATGTGGGCAAAGAGCACAAAACACAAGATCTTTTTGGAAGAACAAAACATACTAACTATTTATTTAAATTACTTTCGGTTTGTACATAGTCCGGTGTCTCTACGCACTGAATTTATTTCAATCTTTCTAAGAATCTAATATAATTTAAACTTTATATCTCCATATCTCACTCATGTAACTTCTATCTACTAATCTAATTATACATTTTCGGATTAGTTAAGCACTAGCGCTATAATTACAGTCCCAAGAATAAGCATACAGTACGTACAGTAACTATGATTAGCAACTAATACTTGATATGAGATTCTTTTTGACAAAATTTCTTCATCCGTATAGATCTATACTCCGACCAAGAAAAATTGCATTTACATACATATATCAATTCTTTTATTATTTTTTTTTTTGTATATTGTTTTTCCAAGGCCCGACGTAGACGGAGTTAGTTAAAAAAAAAAAAAAAGCACCTGAATTACAGTAATCGTAAAGAGCAAGAGACAATTCCGACGATCGTCATGTTGCACGAATGAGCTTAATGACAAACGCTTCTCTCAACACCGATGGTCCTTTGGAAAATAACCGAATACTCATTATAGATATACATGTATTTACGAGGCCATAGGAACATAAAACTTTTGCAAAGAGTCTTTTCGCAAGCCATATTTTTCTTTTATATTGCACTGGCTATAGTATCTCGATGTACCTGAGCTATAACCCCAACGTGAGAACTGTCCGCGCTCGATCTCGGACTGATGTTACACTCGATCATAGAGCCATTATGTTTTTGTATCACTATAGATCGAAATTCACCACATTCACTAGTAGAAGGTTGATTTCCTCGGGAGCGCACACCCTTCGTTAGGATCCTTTTAAACGCTTCTCTGAATTCTGTATTGAAGATACTGTAGATGATCGGGTTGAAGGCCGAGTTGCTATAGCCAAGCCATGTGAGTACCTGATGTAAAATTTTTATTTAAAATCATGCGAACTGCGAGCCAGAAAGAAGAAAAAGAAGGACAGAAGAAGAACAGACATATACACATATGCAAAAAAAAGATCATGCAGTCTTCGAATAAAATTCAAATATTCGTTTCCAGATCAAAATCGTTCGAAATGTTTTCTTATCTACGATTTGACGTGTATTTTTTTCTTTTTCGTTTTCTTTTTTTTTTTTTTTTTTTTTGATTTGTCATTAACGTCTGAAAAGACGGTCATACTTGGAATGCTTGCACTGATATGCAGGTTTTACAGTAGGCTGCAACAATGTTAACGCAGAAGAATGGAACCCAGCATATAAGAAAGACGCCCATGATGACGCCTACGGTGATTGCTGCTTTATGATCGGACACATGATACGGACTGGTCGGCTTTGACTTCATTTGCGGTTTTGGTGGCTTGTAACGACTCTTTGTACGGAAGCTCTTTCCTACAGATACTTCCGGTATCTTCGTGACGGCGCGAATACTTTTGACATGTTTCTGCGCGTAGCAATAGAGTCTAATAACGAAAAAGGGAATTAGCAATTATTGATACTATATAAGAGAGTAGCAGTTTAACGATATACAGTATCATCGCTATTGAACCAGTTAGCGGACGTTCTACTTTGCTACTTTAACTATAAAGACTTTTATCACGCTTTCTTAGCGCTGAAAGTATATGCATAGGTTTAATCATTCATCGATGCTCACCTGCAATAGATTCCGAGCATTACCATGCAAGGAACGTAAAAAGAGATACAAGAGGATACCACTGCGTAGGTAGGGGTGAGGTCCAGGGCGCAAGTCGGATGTTCCTGAGAAAAAAAATGAAAAAGATTGTAAACTATTGTTTCTATAACGAGTGTACCAATAAATACAATCAATGATAATTCAATGATCGCTGTTATCACGACAGAAAATATCAGATAAATGTTCGTTAGTTCCAATATTATCAGTTAATCGGACACATTTGATTGTACAGCATATTATAAAGCATTTTTTGTGCGTTCAAAGCGTATACCAAGGCAAAGGGCATGCCTTAAGGCCATTTCTTACGTAAAGCTATGCCAGCTGGATTTACATACATTTTTTAAGTGTATAACCATAATTGACATTGTTATTTTTTATTTCTCCTTTCTTTTTACAATCAATGCAATTCGTTGTTTCAATTCGTTCTCTCGTTACGTACGTATACCACTCTCGTTTGATTATCAAGTATGCGCATTAGATAGTATATATACCTGAGAGAATCACTCGATCTGCGGCGCTCGGAAACATATTTTTGCGCATGCGCGCTCTTATAGGCGTGAATATACAATATTGCATATTATTTGCGTTGCACATAACTAAATTCAATGCGATAACTGAGGCTGCGCTTCATAATTAACAGAGAGAGAGAGAGAGAGAGAGAGAGAGTACTGACATTATGTTTATAACTTACTCGGACGCCCGAATTCGAAAGAAGGCTGAATGAGATTCTTGTAGTGTTGATCAATGATTTGTAAGTATGCCTACTCCTATTGTTCTACCACGCGATCTCTATAGAGATCCTTACATATCCGTTCCAGATGCTTAACCCGTATCCTTCTGTCATGAGTATTGTATATTTTCAGAGATAATCGATGTCCCAATAGTCAAAATTAATTTTGGTCGCATGTCAAATCTTGCACTATCGTTACCTCTTTCCCATCATTATAAACCAGGAACTGATCTGCTCTATGAAGACCCAGGCTGATCGGCACGAAAGAAATGAGACCTGCTAATAGCCACACAACAGCGATCCCGGCAGTTGCAATTCTTCTTGTTACCCAGCGGCCGTATCTGATAACGACATTATTATCATACGTACAATGTATTAGAATTTATATTTGAAGTGAAAAAAGAAAAAGAAAAAATATCATTTTTATAAAGTCGATTTACCTAAGCGGATCCTTGATGTGGATGTAGCGATCAAGAGATATGGCGCATAAATTCAATATAGAGGCAGTGCTACACATAACGTCGAAAGCTATCCAAGTATCGCAGAATTGCGTGCCGAAGACCCAGTATCCAAGGAGGTCATTTACGCCGGCAAATGTCATCACCAAGCAACCGACGAAGAGGTCAGCAATCGCGAGGGATGCTAGAAATAGGTTTCCTATTCTTCGCAACCCCCGGTCAGTGTAAATCGCTACACAAACTAGGACATTGCCAGCGACTGATAAAAATACAAGTATCAGGAGCAGGAATCCTGAAAAATTCAAATAAAAATCGATGAATGAATATTTCTCAAGTTTCTTATATACTTTCGTTTAATAATATTCAACCGTATGCTGTTTCTCCGTTAGTAACTATTAGATACGTATCTGGAAAATTAATAGAAATTCGATGAATTTCTAAATAACGATATATTGTGAAAAGTGTTCGTGTTTTATATAAACATCTTCTTTTAGCCTGTTTAATAATAGGTCTGAATATACCTATCTTTCTTGCTCTTACTTACTACGATGCGCAATAGAGAGATCGAAATAGAACATCACATACACATAAAATATAACGAGGTGGTTTGCCTAATCGTAGTACAGAGTTGTAGAATCAGAATTTGTTTTGCGTACGCGTGTATATGCAGCACCTATTGTCGTGCAAAAATAATCCTTTCTTCGTTCTGACAGCTCTGATAAGAATTAAAAGTAGGGCAAAACTGGATTGTTTATCGGAAAAGGATTAGTCTGAATTGAAAACGTTTTGTATGGTACAGGTATATATAGGAGTAAATATGGGAGAACGATAGGTAGGATTGAAAATGATGAATACGGAAGGGAGTTTTGCTGGTTGATAAATTATTGCGCAAAGTATATACGGTATCTCTCATCTATGTCAAATTAATTTTAGTCAAATATGAAATTTGGCGAACCAACTAGAAGCACCGACAGCAACGTGAAAGCCTCTTCAGGTAGATCTTCATCACCGATCGTCAAATTGTCCTGTAAAAAAAGAGGAAAAATAAATATTAACAAAATTATAGTTACATTAGATGATATAATCAAATTTGATTTAGGTATGACGAGACAGTGTATAATAAACTTCTAATCGAAATGATTTCTTTTAGTTATTGTATACGAAAGCTCAAATATGTATATTTAGGATCGGTTTAATTCAACGATATCGATTGAAAGTTCACAGTGGCGGCCATTCCGTTTGACACCAGCAACGAAAGTAACTCGTATAATTTCTATAGTTATTATTTCATAACAATGGGGAATGACATTTTGTTTTTTCGATGTCTGTCAGCAGTAAAAAGATTTTTTTATTGTGATAACATTTTATAATCTCCAAAGCATAAATATCTTTGCATCTAAAACAGCAACAGAAGATAATGACAAGAAAAAATAAAGTTTGTAGTATCGAGAAAAAATGAATCAAAATTACGTGAGAAGTTTCGAAAGGCAATTTATTATTTTGCAAATAAATATCGCCGAGAGTCTCTCGTTTCAGGACCCTTGCGAAATGAAAAATAATTTGCGTGATTATAGGTCATTGTAATGTATGTTGAAAAATAAAAATTGTAATTAGGAAATACAGAAGTCAGTAACTTTCGTATTATCTTAAAGCAATTGGTATTAAATAATGGAAGCATAGGAAAATAATGATACGAGATTAACGATATTGACGAAATCTTGATGAAATTTTTATGATACTTCTCAGAAAAAGTATCAAATTCCAGTACCAATGCACAAATTGCTTTAACATATATGGAACGATTACCGAATTCCTCAAAATTCAGGTTCATACGTTGACACTCCAACAAACATTAGTTGACGCGAACGTACGGTCCAGTAGTTTTCATTTGTATTAGATGAACGAATTAACCAGATTCGTTCATCCATAAGATCGAACAGAGAAAATCCTGGATGAATCCGTCTTCGGAAATACATCATCGGTAGATAATACAAATCGAAGATGGTAATCCTCGTTCCGCAAGCACTGAACTCACGTGTTATCATGACATTTTCCATGAGAATACGATGAATGCTGAAGGTTGATAACCTGCAATTATTTTTTTTCAATAAAAATAATCCGTATACTTGTCTAGGTATCTTCCAACGATTTTTTCCAAAATATTTTCATTCTCGATATCACTCGCTAACAGTTAAAGGTATCGCAGTTCAAGATACTTCGTAATTCAATCATTTCATCGGAAATTATTAGCAAACTCGATCAGATCGATGTAATCTTTTTTTTTTTTTTTCTAATAATTGATATAAACGAAAATTGTCGTATACTCGCGTTAAGGTTACAAGCTAATAATAACAAAATATAATTATAGTCTAAACATAAAAAAGTATAATTTGAAAGATGAAAAATTCAGTGAACCAATGGACGAATGGTAACCGCATACGGGACCTCATGCTGTAGCCATTTGTCTCATAAAATCATTATCATTGAATCCATCATATTTGAAATTATATATTTTTATATTATTACAAAAAAAAAAAGAAAAAAAATATATAAAACGTAACAATTCCGAGCAAAACTCTAAGAAACATTCTTCGAGTTCAGATATATGTACGTAGTATATGGATATTAAACATCGTTCTGTTCGATTTTTTGAAGTATTTTTGTAAAAACCGGAAATCAATTAACGTTCAATTAAAAGCGATTGGTTTGTATATGTATGTATGCATGTACACATCAACGGTAAGGAGATTTCACAATAATGAGATAGCCTGATCGATCGGCAGCTATCTTGGACAAGTGGTCAGCGGGCTCGAGTTGGTCTCCGGCTCGTTACCCCCTCTTTTCTCGCTGTTCCCTTTCATACTCGAACTCAATACGTCCACCGTTGTTCCACTCGAGGGTAAGTGGGATACGAGTATGGAGGGAGAAACTGATCACTTGAGGCCTGAAGCCTTGTCGTTAAGTTGCAAACGAAATTCGAAGCTTAACTTAATTCAATGATCGACGATAAAAAAAAATCGGTGGATCGGTTAGTGAGATCTGCCTCTGAAATTTTATAATATATCCAATAGATTAAATCTCTTACTTGAATTGGCAAAAATCGATGTAAGTAACTTATTTGAACGTATTCATTCATCATGAAAATGATATTATTGGGGAAAATGACTATTTATCCCCAATGAAATAATCTGATCAATCGAATGATCATCAATTTTCTAACATTTTTTTCATTAAATAATAAATATATTGTATTATTCGAACATCCATTTAATCGAAGTGACCTACTAAAATTCTACTCTAATTATAACCGGTCACTGGTTGTTACTCCATTGAGAGAAAATGCTACTCCATGTTTCTAACGTGCTGAATCGGTTTAATCTATCGAAAAGAATGATTTAGAATAAGGAAATGAACGTAACGACACATTATATCTATTTCCACCAAACGGAAAAAATTGCACTATGTGTGAGCCTCTTAAAGGGAAAGGTCCGTACACAACGAATGCGATAGAATAAATATGATCATAGGTATGAAATGGAATAAATTCGAGATAAAGAGGGAAACAGACGTATACACGATACGTTTAATATTCCTAATATTTTATATAACTCCTTTATATGCGACAACGATACGAGATTGCAAGAACAGATCTGTTGTACTACTTTCGGTGTGCAGAGGCCTTTAACCTTGCTATTGATTTTAAACAGCTCCAAGCGTACTCCTTGCAGGCAAAGGAAGATAAAATTACAATCGGCAAAAATTGAGATCCCTCCAAAATATAAGCAAAACACAATATATGTTATCGATGAGCTCGTTATAATCAAAACATTCAAGAATCTATTGGAATATTTTATATTCTTGAATGACTTGATCCTATCACAGCCATTCTAGCTAAAACTAAATAACATTTTGACGCTTATTTACGCTATATAACATCGTAATATCTAATTAACGATCTAAACCTTCAGTTTGCCACTTCGAAACGTTCTGATTATTTCAACACTAATGCCACCAGAAACGTGTGTAAAAAGAAGCTTCAAATTGGTGAAAATATTAATGCGAACTCAAGTACATGTAATCAACAGGCTGACGCAACAAGCTTACTCTCAACTGTTGCAGAGTTCGAAGCGTGTAACTTATATATGTATATATTTATATAAAGAGTATCTATCCTACGCATACTTGGGAATAAAAATTAGATATCCTTCAAGGTTCTTCTACGAATTAAGATAGACGCTTTAAAAGCATAATGGGTCTTCTGCATCAATAACACAAGTCATTATTGCGCAAAATATATACACATATGTAAATTCTTATGAAATAGAAAAATAACTATCGATTGTTACTAGACATTATTAATTTGAGATACGCAAATATATATTGAAGAACAAAAAATTTTCTTAAAAAATGTAAATTGTCGCTACCTGTATCGTGGAGCCATGCTGCTACGTACGGGTACAGTATAACGGGGCAATCGATGGTTGGGCCACCATTAACCGGTTTTTCTTGCTGACAGAAAAATTTTGTTTTTCGCCAGAAAACATAGTCGTGAAGCAACCTCATATTTAATTCTCTTCTCTTCCACTGTAAGAATTTACTTGGCTTCGGTTGTACTGGTGTGTTCAGGGTAGATCGTCGGCAAAGATATTGCAAAAATACGCGAATCTGTGAAAAAGTAACACTAATGCCAAAGTAAATTTTTTCATTCCTCGATACAAAGCATATTGCGTTAATAAAATGCTGACTTAATTAGAAAAATCTCTTCCTTCGTTTGCTCTTTTTTTAATTTTTTTTCTTCATATTTCTCGCGTACATACGTATGTACATGCCGAACGATTTCTTTACTTCTCCATTCCCTGGCTCCTAACTCCTCGTCTATTATTTTTTTCCCATATATAGCAAGTATTAAATATATTAAAGGGACAGGGTAACGTGCGATTCTTTCATGCATGTGTGTATATATATATATATATATATATATATATACATATACATATATATACATATATATATATATATATATATATATTTCGTAAAAATAATAAACTTAAAGCGAAAATAAAGATATATTAACACTCATGCACTGCGAACACAACGTTCTTAAGTATATTCACGAGTCTCGTTGATGTTGTCGAATGGATTCTGGATATTTCGTTGCACGTTCACCTGGAGCAAAATCATGACCTGCATCGAGAAGCGCACCCCGCCGCGCACTGACTGATCCGCACCCCCTATGCTTTTACGTCCCTCTTACGTCTCCGAACGAATCTGATCCTCTTACCACCCGCCATCATCGCTACCACCACCTTTCTTCTCTCTCACTCTTTCTCTCTCCTTCTCTATCTCTATCTAACTATCTATCTATCTCTCAGTACCTCTCCCTTCCTCTACGAAAGGATCTTGGAAAGACATGCGTAGCAGGCTTTGCCGACATACGTCAACGATCGGTACAAATACTCTTGGATATTGAATATTTCACTGGAAACGTTTTATTCTTTAATAATAATCGATGTATATACAAAGATTAAATATGATTAAAGTTTGAAACTTCAACTTCGTAAAAATGTATTTACTGACATGGTTAAGGTTAAAAATATGACGTTACAAAAATGTACGTACAATACAAATAAAATGCACAAATTTATAGATGTGTCTTATAGTTCAGTCGTATTTTATATACTTTTCGCGCTAAGGTTTATATAAGAATTTTTTGTAATTGTTACCCGGTAACACGAAATTTAATCGTACAATTGTTTCGACGCGTTACTTCTGATTTAAATCATGGCGCTTTTTGTAAATATGGCGCTGATAAGGAAATTAATGAGAGACGTATTTTATAGGATTATAATGTTTTATAAATAACTTTTATTTTATTGAAATTATGTAATCTTCCATATGAATCTTTTTATTATTCTTGATTTCATTTATTTTTTATATAAAGATTTCAATATTTCAATCGTTTTATGCATAGTAATATAAATTGGTTACTTATATAGCAACATTCTTTTATAACTGATCAATGATTCGTTGTTACATCTGCTTTTAACCAATCGTCATTCGATCAAAAAAACACTTGGGCTACTATACACTGCATATAACAGGTTTAATTTTAAATATTTTATAGTGAATGGTGTCGAATCTGCTTTGTCATCTGTGAGATATTAAAAACATTTGTATAGATTCTATAACCGGTTAAAGTTCAACTTCGTTCTTTTTATTTGTTTCTCGACCTTTCTATATTGTTCTGACGTCTTCTCTAGCACAGGTATGTTTCCATTATTTGTTTTTATATTTAATTTACAATAATTAATAGTATGTACTTTGATATAAATTAATAGTATATACATAATATACAGGAAAGAGGTGATAAAGAAATATTGTAATTTGATCAGTTCTCAGTACAGTTTCTCAAATTAACAAACATGAATTTAAAAGAAAAAGTATATGTAATTGGTGTGGGAATGACCAAATTTGGAAAACCTGGGAAGCAGGATGGACCGGATTATCCAGAATTAGCAAAAGAAGCGTTAAATAATGCTTTGAAAGATGCAAATGTTCCATATAGCAATATAAAAGCTGCTTGTGTTGGATATGTATACGGAGATTCGACTTGTGGTCAAAGAGTCATATATGAAGTAGGATTGAATGGTTGTCCTATTTATAATGTAAATAACAATTGTTCAACTGGATCAACTGCATTAATTCTGGCTAAACAATTGATTGAAAGTGGGAATGCTGATTGTGCTTTAGCTCTTGGTTTTGAAAAAATGGAAAAAGGTTCCTTGACAAGTAAATTTTCAGATCGAACAAATCCAATGGACAAACATGTAGAACTTATGGCTGATATTGTTGGTTAGTTATATGAAATTATATTTATATTATGTACATTCATATATGAATTTATGATATATAATTTGAAATAATTATTAACAGGTATAAACGAACGACCAATTACTGCTCAATTGTTTGGAAATGCTGGTATTGAACATATGAAGAAATATGGAACAAAACCTGAACATTTTGCAAAAATTGCTTATAAAAATCATTTACATTCTGTAAACAATCCGTATTCTCAGTTTCAAGAGAAGTATACTTTAGAACAAATAATGAAATCTCCAAATGTATTTGGACCTCTAACAAAACTTCAATGTTGTCCAACTTCTGATGGTGCAGCAGCTGCTATTTTAGCCAATGAAAATTTTGTTCGTAAACATGGCTTGGAGTCACAAGCAGTAGAAATTTTAGGAATGGAAATGTCTACAGACTTGCCATCTACATTCTCAGAGCGTAGTTGCATTAAACTTATTGGGTAAAAGATATAATTATTTTTTTATTACTTTTATATCTATTATAAGAAAAGTCAACTATATATTTCAAATTAATATTTTTTTATAGATATGATATGACAAAAAATGCTGCAGAAAAAGTTTTCACATTAACTAAGTATAAACCAACAGATGTAGATGTAATAGAGTTGCATGATTGTTTTTCAACCAATGAATTGATTACTTATGAAGCTTTAGGACTTTGTTCTCCTGGTCAAGCTGGACAACTTGTGGATTCTGGGAATAATACGTATGGTGGAAAGTACGTTATAAATCCTAGTGGTGGTTTAATCTCAAAGGGACATCCTTTAGGAGCTACAGGTATAGCACAATGTGCAGAACTTTGTTGGCAACTCAGAGGACAAGCTGGAAAACGACAAGTATCAGGAGCAAAATTGGCACTACAACATAACATAGGTTTAGGTGGTGCTGTCATAGTTGCTTTATATAAATTAGGTTTTCCTAAAAATTCGACTACTCCCGCGAAAAAAGTTTCTGCATCTTCTGGTGCTGTTACACAGAACAAAACTGGCAATGTTGATCCAAATATTTTCAAAGCTGGTCCACTTTTTAAATTACTTGAAGTTGCAATGAAAGAAGATACAGATGGGTTAATAGAAAGAGCTCGTGGAATTTATGGAGTTAAAATTATAAATGGACCTGGAGGTGCAGAAGGATATTGGGTAATAAATGCTAAAACAGGCAAAGGATCAGTGGAATTTAATGGTAAAACCAAACCTGATGTTATATTTACTATCAGTGATAATGATATAACTGATTTTATCTCTGGAAAATTAAATCCACAAAAAGCATTCTTTCAAGGTAAAATAAAACTTCAGGGTAATGTGAGTTTTGCAATGAAATTAATTGATTTACAAAATCGTGCAGCCAAGAAAATTGAATTACTTCGCTCTCGATTATAATTATATTTCTGCTAAAAAAGTTGATATATTTTACAATAATTCCTTGGTTATATGGAAAGGTGTACTTTTTTATTGCATTTTGGGGACCTTTATAGATTACACAATTAATAAGTTTTAATGGATTAGTTTCTAATGGGTTAAGAATGAACACTCTTTAAAGTTGGTACTACATAAAGCATTAATTGAATCATTAGTTAGTTATCATTTTATATTTTGATAAATATTCACTTAATAATATGTAACTGTTATTAATGAATATGTGAATAAATAGTAGTCATTTATATATATATATATACATATACATATATATATATATATATATATATATATATATATGTATGTATGTATGTATGTAAAATGGTCATTGAAATTACAAATTATATTTTCTAATAATATATAAAAATATATAATTTTTATTATATATAAAAAATATAATTTTGTTTTATGACATATTAACCTTTCAGTGAAAGATAAAAAAAATTTGTTATTGTTATATTATATCATTATATTGGTGTACACTAATATAACTGTTTTTTCAATGAAGAATATTTTTTTTATTGAGTTAAATATTATATATTGTCAAATTGTTTTACTTTTTTATTAAATTTTATTAATATTCAATATTTGGGATCATGATGGATCATATACTTAATTTGAACAATAATATATAATATTATAAAGTTTTATATATTACGATATATTTTTCTGATATATTTTTATATCTATTATTATTAGTAGAATACTGTGAGATTTTTTATTAATAAAATATATTTTTATTAATAATTAAATTAATACGTAATTATTTATTAATAATAATGAAGTTATTCCAAAATTATATATTATTCCTAAGATCCATTAGCATGAACGACTGAACCATAGTATCATTTGTCCAAAACTTATGAAGTTGCTTGAGTGAGTTGCCGTTTGAAATGGATCAGAAAATCTGAGCATCGATTTGTAGGCACAAACAAGGTACATCGCCTATTTCACGGAAACAACATATACTCTAGCGTCTACATGAACATCACTAGGGGGAATAAAAGCTTCTTTTTTTTTTCCAGAAGCTTTATTTTTATGCATAAGCTATTGCCGAAAAAACACTATTTTCTAACATGATTTTTTTTCAAAGAAAATAAAGCTTTTTCAAAAGTAAAAAAAAAGTCGTATCCTTGTTTAAACGTTTATCTTTAAAATGAGACTTTGCTCATTAAAATTGTTCAAGAATTACGTCAGTAGTCATTGTTGGCCTAAATTATAAAACTAGAAGTGATAAATAGCTTTAAGATAATGAGAAATATCACGATAACCATATGTCTATCCGTACATAATAAAATTATTTATATTTTAAAAATGTATTAAACCGATAAAATGAATTAATTATAATAATTTAATAAACGATGTCTGTATGATAAAATAAATATTGAAAAATTAAGACAAAAAATATTATAAATTAAAAATTTTATTGAACAGTAATTATTGCTCATTACTAGAGGAGTTATTACTCGTATCATCGTCTTCGTCTTCGTCTTCTTCTTCTGAATCAGAACTACTTGTGTTATGCCATTCTTGTGAAGATAAATCATCGTGCGTTATAGTTTTCCATTCATCCATTTTGCGACAATCTATAATGGTATATTGTTAACATTCATTGAATTATTCGATTATATTTTTAAAAAATGTAAATCTTTCATACCTAAACTATAAAAGTCATTGAAAGTATATTGTCTATCACCAACTTCCAGCATACCACCATATAAATACAAAGTATTATTTTTTACAACAAGTCCAGGATTTATTCTTGGTGAAGGAAAGAATATATTTTCAACTTTTTCCATACTATTTGCCTGTGTGTTACATGATGTATTCGAAGTAACAGTTAACTGGTATAATAGAACAAATAAAATCATATTAAATTTTGTATTAATAGACATATATAACAGATAAAAATAATTAGAAAAACTCACTGTAAATATTTCATCCTCGTCGATACAAGTAACGGGAGTTTGCATTGATTTGTTAGAATTAGTTGTTCCTGTTTGTGAATTTTCACAAATATCACTGCTTTCCTTATCTCCATTTGAATTACATTCATCTATATGGTTTTCTTTTTGTGCCTTTTCTTTTTTACGTTGTCCTGGTGGTTCTCTTTTACCAGTCAATCTAACTATATTTAAAATGATGTATATTTTTTTTTAAATGATTACATTTGTATTACGGTATGATAGATCATTTATGTTCACCTTCATGCCATTGGAATTTTTCTAAGTCTAATGACAACAAATCATTATAGAACGTTCCCTGTAATTCTTCTTCATCGTCTATATTATCAAAAACTCCACCAAATGCATATGCTATATGTGGTTGTATTAAAATACCAGTCATACCACAGCGAGGAGAACATTTGAGACCTGTCTGTTTTGTTAATATCCATTTCCACTTAAGACCAGTCTGGTCATTCTCTAAAAAAATTCATAGATTTTTTAATGCATAAAATTAAGAAATATTTATCATAAAAAAGAATGTATATAAATATTCTTACTATCTGGAGATAACAAAAACATATCCGTATGAATTTGTCCCTTATCAACTCCTGCTTTAATTTTTTCTTTACTATAGCCACCATAAACAAGTAGTTTTTCAGATGTAGGTAACATTATACATCCAGAACGTGGTGCTGGTGGATTTCCTGAACAATTTCATATAAAAATAGTTTTTATATAAAATATTGTTTTATAAAAAAAGGATTCTATTGTTTTGCTAAATTACCAGTGCATTCAATTTTGTGCCATGTATATGTTTCCAAATTAAACATATAAATATCATTATAATATTTATAATCTCTAAGATTATCATAAAAACCACCAAATACTATTAGCTTCTTTTTCATGTGAATCATTCTATGACCACTTCTAGCCGAGGGACCCCCAGGAGATCTTAAACAAATGTTTTATATGATACAAATCATTTCAAGAAAGTTTTAATACATTGCATTTGTATATTTATAACATACACAATTTTTTCCCATTTTTTCTCTCCCATTCTGTAAACCCATAGATCTTTGTAATGATAAAATTGTAATTCTGAAGGACTAGAAAATTCTCCACCAAAGATCCACATTTCTCCTTTATTTGTAGAAGTAACTATTGCTTGATGACCACATCTAGGTGGTGGAGCACCCGGTGCTTTTATCACTGTCCATTCTTTTTTATTTAAATTATAAGTAAACATGTCACCGTATACAGTTGTCTGTGTAAAATAAAAATTTTATTATAAATAGAAATTTTAATGCAAATATAAGTAACTTGTAAGAAGAATATAATAATACTTTTTGACCATCATGGAATTCTCCACCAAACATAATAAGTTCATCTTTAAAAGGATGAGCTATTAAAGAAAAATTAACCCTACGAGATGGTGGTTCAATTACAATTTCTACAACACGTTGTCTACGAGCTTCTTCCCGTTCAATATCGGCAATAACTTTTTCTATATCCTCCTAAAGTTTTAAAATAATTTATTTAATATCAAATTATAAGCAGCGTATAATAGTTCACATATCTATGTTTGTTTTTTATAAGACGTTTAGATGCAAATCTAACCTCTCCTAAAGCTGCTAATTCTTTTTTCTGTTTAGCATTTAACTTCTTTTCCGTTTTAATTGCCGTTTTTACCGTACCACTTAACTTTTTCTTATTTTTATCTTTTTTTCCCATATTTGTGTTTAAAATAAAGTAATGTTTTTGTTATACGATAAACACACAGCACGTTTGTAGAACAGGAGATTACTAAGGTCAATGTAAATAAATACTGCTTTATCTACGGAATAATATTGGAACAATATTTACATTATCTACAATTTTGTTACTACGTTTAGTATAGTAAATTAATCGGTAGGAGGCACTGACATCGGCGACACCAGCGCACCTACAAGAAATTCCTGCGTAATTGAAAACTTAACATTCTTGTATCAGTTTAGCCTCCCTAAGGTTTAAATTATATTCTCGTATTCGATTATTTTATATATTAGTGTATAAATCCATACGAATTCTGAGAAATATTTTCTATAAAGGATTAAGTTGTTACGATTATTACGATATTCTGCATTATTTATCGCAATAAAAGCAGTTATTTTTTCAGGGTGTTTATATGATATGAATGCATGCAGCGAAGGGGATTACCGCGTAAATTATCTGAATGATGTTTTTTAAACAACGAATCTCCTCAATGACAATAATGACACGAGACGAAAAAATTGATATCATTGTTGAATCGTGACAGTATCTGGTACTTTGATAACTTTGTGCCATATATGATTGAAATCATCAAGTTTTGAACATTTGCGATCATTAGGTGGTTTTCTTTTCGTTATTGTCCGTGTCACGAGGTTTTTGCGCAACTTAATTTTCGTAGGATTTATCTTGGAAGTTAAAATGGAGAACAGGTAAATCACGAATTTCTTTAAATTCTAATTTAGTTGTTAAAGAATTTAGTTTTATATACTTGTATTTATACTTGCATGATTGGTTATGTCGCAAAAAAAATAGATTTTGAATATGATGCATAAAAATAATGACAAAGATGAAGATTAATCATATTATCGTAGGAAAAGTAAAAAACGTACAAGTAAAAAGAATAATATGTTTGATAACTGGGCGAATGATGGCCAATATGCACAAAGCAATAACGCAATGTCGAACATGGAATACCCACAAGTTTTGTGGCAACCAGGAATTCAATCTCACATTCCAAATCACAATGGACAACGTTTATTTGCAGCAATGTCAGATCCTAGTGTTTGCGGTTATTCACCAATGCCAATGACATATACGATGGAACCCGTGTCACTTCCAACTATGTATAGATTATATCAACCAATGCCTTACGGTGTCCATAATGTTCATGGCAGATTGAAGCAAAAGTTTTATCCCAAACCTCCAGTTATTCCAAATGGATATACTAGTCTGCAAGAGAATAAAACGAATTCTACGGTATTGTCGTCTTATCAGAATGGAGATTATGCTAGTTTACCACCAGTAGCTAATAAAAGTAATGGAATTAATGAAGATGAGATAAGCTCAGAACATAGAAGATATTCAGATCCAGGTTTAGGACCTACAGAACCTCCTGTTCATAATCAAGGCGACGATTCGGATAGTGCTGATAGTGGTAGCTCTATTACAACTATTGGTCGGAGCAACAAATTGGTTTTATCTCTTATTGAACAGGTTAGATTCAGCCGATCAGATATATTAATACAATGTTGATTAAAATTAAGAAATTTTATTATATAGTTTTATGATATATTTGAATAAATTATTTTCTATGTAGCGTCAGAGATTCATATAAATTGTACATACTCATTGATTAATTTTTTTTTAGATGGCAGAATTGAAAAAAAGTAATGGTCAACTTTTCAAAGAACTTAGCGAGGCTAAATTCGAATTAGAGACAATGAAATTAAAATTTTCACAATATAAACATAGTTCTGATTATCAGCCAGGAATGTTGTCAGGTAAAGAAAAGAAAAAAAGATTTATGATTTTGAACAAATTATATAAAAAGCAAAATTACTGCAATATAAATTTTTTTTTATGATTACAGATCTTATTCGCGAGATCAGAGAAGCGAACAAAATGTGCGAAGAAGGATTAGTGATAAAAGTACAATCTATGGTGGAAGAAAAACATAATCAAAGATTAACAGAAATAGATATATTAAAGGCATGTATATTTGTCAATTTTATTTCATATTACGATTTCTACAATTTTTTAATTTAAAAGAAAACAATTAATAACAAGAATTAGAATAGATTCTGTAGAGCTATTGAAAGTTTCAAAATATCAGGATTGACGACAAATAATTTTTAATCTTTTCGAACTATCCCATACATATGTAAGATGCGTTTCGATTTTTACACTCGTTTAGTCATTCGACCTTTCACGGTCGGTCGTGTTACGGTCGTAGATGTACTATTTACGTATTGGTACCGTTCTGTTTGATTAGGATAGCCAGGTGACTCCAACATCCTTTGTTCATTTTCTTTCTCGATCCTTTCCTTTCGATTATCACGTATATGCGAATACCTATCAGCTGATTATGTCGGTATATTTCCAAGTTTGGAGCGTGAAAACCTTATCGCTATCGTAATTTTCCTCTACAAAAGAGATAGTTTATTTGACCCTCGTTTATTTACTCTTTTTCTTGTTAAATACTTGGTCAAAGTTATTTTCTTGATATAACACGTAGACGAAAATTGATTGAATTTTTAACAAGCAAGATGATTAAAGAATCCTTTCGAGAATGCGTTTATAAAATTTATATATGTACATAAAATTAAAATTAAATAAAAAAAGAAAAAGAAAAACCAAAAAAGAAAACAAAAGAAACTTGCGCGCGCGTGGAAATGAAATTAACAACGTTCACAGATTAGACTAGCGTTATAAGAATGATCTTATTTCTGACCAAAGGGAGATATTGACGTTCTAACTGACTGGCAGTTGATATCGGAGAACCTAATGTAGACATAATACGAAATATCCGTGACGTGGTAAAAGTGATTAGGTTTCACATGGGGGAGAGAGAAGGGATGAGAGAGCGAGCGAACAAATGCTAGAGAAAGAGAGAAAGAAAAAAAGGAAGAGAGAGAGAGAGAAGGGAGGTGCCTGCAGAACGACGCGTTTGAGGAGTGGAGAAAGGTGGAGGATGGGGCACTTAACGGCTGTCAGAGCCGGTCTCCCTCGTCCTCTTTTCCCTCTTTGCCCTGTCTTCTCAGGTTTCAACCATCCATTAGCCTCATCAACCGAAGCGATGGCGGCCACCGCCATGCCGCCTGCCTATTGGCAATCTCGTAATTGAACCTCCGGGAGCGTTCCATTGTCGTAGATGTAAATGTAGTTCAGTTAACTATGGAGGATGATGGTTGCGATCGAATAAAATGCTTATATTCATACGCGTAAAACTTGAGAATCGCGTCCTTCTACTTTTCAAATAAATTATGAACCTTCAAATGACGCGACTTTATAAATTATGCTCTCTTTAGGTATCGCAAAGGGTATAAAAATTATTTGTTTGTAGTTACGTTACCTTTTTTTTTTTTTTTTATCGTGGTTTGTACCCTCTACGTCATGACAAGTATAAACATCATTTTTCTCTGTACAGGGCCAAATGTCGAAGCTCATAAAGGAGAAGGAGGAAACCGAACGACGAGTGTCCAAGTTGGAGAAAGAAGTAGCTGCATTGAAGTCGAGCGTAAAGTGAGTGGCTTTGAGTTACCTTTTAACGTATGAAAAGATGCTTCTCTTGTGGTAAGAGGGTTGAGGGAGGAAAGAGGTTTCTAAAGAATTTCATATAGTATTCTTCTTTCTCTTTCTCTCTCTCTCTCTCTCTCTCTCTCTCTCTCTCTCTTTCTTTCTCTCTCTCTCTCTTTCTCTCTCTCGCTCATAACGGCTAAGGCGACCGTATTCGTCGCTTGCTACATATAACATCATTTTACATATACAAGTCGCGAAAAAGATATATGTCGTATTCGTGATAAAAAAACAAAAAAATCATTGTCCAGCAGTGTTACCATCCCTTGTCAATATCCTTTAAGTCTTATGATCGTAATAACGTGGTGGTTTGCCGATAAATACGTTAATTTAATAATTAATAAATTGGATTATCGACGAATACTTTTGACTAGGAAAATGACGTTCGTTGTTCATCGGACACTCCTTGTTCGGTGATATCGGACGTTAAAAGTAATAGTAGTTTGCGATAAGAAGCGATAGGCCGGTACGGTAATAAAGAGAAATTCTATTCCGGGATAGCAACGAGGGTCGAGAGATAGCAGCTTTCGAGGAGGAAACTTTGGCCTTGCGACGGGAACTACAGGAAGCACTGGCTACTCGGAACCTGGCCGATGGGACGAAGCACGGGACAAAGTGCGTAAACGCGGTATCAAGATCTGTCACGCCTGTAATTTTCGAAACGCCCCGTATAACGAGCACCCCCGTGCGTACCGCTCTTACCGAGACCTGCAACCTCGTTCCCGCCATCTCCTCCTCGATTCCCAGCACGTCCGTCGTCTCCGATCTCCGTTCTCGATCCTCGGAGTTGGCCCTTTTTCTCGTCCGAGATAATAAAGAGGAGGAGGAGGAGGGAAACTTGCGAAAATTCGGCTTAACCGAGTCGATTGACGAGGGGAAAGGAGACGACAAAATGGCCGCCGTCGGAGCCGAGACGCAGCTATCGACTGTGTTTTCGGTTCTCGCTGAGGAGACTGCCATCGACGGCGTAGAACATTTAGAGTCCGTGAAAGAGAATCGGCGAAACGAGAGAATCGACGAGGCTGAGAGAACGAGAGCTGGCGGAGGAGGAGGAGGAGGAGGAGGAGGAGGAGGAATTGGAGTTGGAACTGGAGTCAACGTTAGTCAAAGAAGATCTTCATCGAGGAGATCTCGCAGGAAAAGAGCTGCCGCAATGAGAATGACTGATGATAACAGAGGAGCAGGAGGTGGAGGTGGAGGAGGAGGAGGAGGAGGATCCAATCAGATAACGCGAACAACGGTAGCGGAGGAATGCTCGCTTCGTCGTAAAGACTTTGAGAAACAGTTCGCAACCTCGTCCTCCCCGATCGTTTACGATTCGAAGAGAGAGACGGAGACGAAATCCGAGGAAGAAGAGGAACCTCGTCGTTCTCCTCGCGATCGCCTCGTCGAGATCATACCGGAGGTCACCGTCGTCGACGGTGGCTCCTTCGTACCGAAAGATCTTTGTTCGGGAGCGGGAATCCTGACTTCCAGAGTCCTGACAGCACCTTCACGCGCCACCTACACCACCGCCTACATTTAGGTTCCGTACGCGCGGGGCCCGACAAAAAAGCAAACCACTCGTCGGCGTATCGCCGAGGGCAAAAGGGGGCTTCAAAGGGCTTGCTAGAGGCTACTACTATGTACATGTCGAATAGCACGTAGGTCTCTATCATACACTCGTCGTGCATGCGCTCTTCGTAGTTTTATATTTCTTTCTTCTTCTTGCTTTTCTTTTTTTTTCTTTTTT
>NC_057692.1:4085604-4097583 GCF_014466175.1 Vespula pensylvanica | reverse complement strand
TTTATTCTCCCGAGATTATATCGATCACATATATTTGCCGATTTCACTAAGCTTTACTTCGCACAGCGGTCTCATTTTTTTTTTTTTTTTAACGATTGCAATCGCTTATATAATAATAGTACACATTAATATATACTATATATACTCTTTGCGTACTCTTGGGAAAAATGAACGATCATAGAACGCTTGGAATGTCGCTCGAGTATCGTCTCTTTTATTATTTGCCATTTACTCCTGCTGATAATATCTTTATTTCTCTTTTTCTTTCCCCTTCCCATTTCTTTTCCTCCTCTATTTACGTTTACACGTCTTCTTACGCTAACTCCATCCATGCACGTATGTATGTACGTACGTATGTATGTAAGTACATATCTCTGCTGTTTAATAACCACACAAGTCTTTTTAGACTTTCTAATTCTTACGCACGTTCTTACGCACGTACCTTACTACTTTTCTACGATCGAAACAGATAGATCGGCATGATTTCGAGAAAAAGAGGAAATCTTTAGAAATGCATTTTTCTCCTGTCTTCTTTTTCTCTTTTTATTTTTTTTTCTTTTATTCATTTTTTTTCGTATTTTTTTTTCTTTTTTTTTCTTCTTTTTTTTTTTTTAGTACGTGGCTCTGCTTTGTTTCAACACTCTTCTTTCGCTCGCTTTTAAAAACTTTGATGACGCTTAATCAGGTCGATTAGAGGTGGTGTCCTACTTGAACGTGGGAAAACGTAACGAATGAAAATGAAACGAAACGAAACGTGATTTGTCAGACTGGAGAAGCTGATGGACAGTCTACGAAAAAAGGCGAAGGTCACCATAAACGACGACGGCGACGAAGAGGAACGTGTTTCCTCTTCTGCCAATCGCCGTTCTACCTGTCCTTCGTTCGATGTCGCTTCTTTGGGAAAACGATGTCGTCCATCGAAAAAAGCTTCCCCGTCTTCGTCTTCGTCGTCGTCGTCGGCATCGTCATCGTCGTCGTCCTCGGCATCTGCATCGTCGAGACTCGAGAACGAACCTGAGACCGAAGAGGATGAGGAGATCGATCTAGACAACGACGAGGATGTCACGTCGAAGAGCCAAAAGGATATTACGAATCGTTCAGATTCTAAGCTAACGACTATACATGACAATTGTATGAATCTTTCAGGACCCGTTACTGATCTTTAAAAAAAAGAAAAAAATCTTCGACATCCTTATATTATTATTCCTCGTCCCCTTTATTATGATTCATTTATCGATCAGATATTAATATCTCTATCTATCTCTCCCCCCCTCTCTCTCTCTCTCTCGCTCTATCTCTATCTTTTTCTCTTTCTCGACGCATGATTAGATATTAAGAATAATTTATTATTTTCCTCCTTCCCTCATTTCCCCCTTCCCTTTGTGTTCGCATAAAGCCTTGTAATTTTTTCTTTTTTCTTTTTTCTTTTTTTTTTTTTTATACTCGTAATACCGTACAGCGTGATACCGTGAACACCTTCGAGTACTTAAAATGAACGATCGTTCCAAATTTTTATGGAATCTAAAAAAAGAAAAAAAGAAAAAGACAAAAAAAGAAACGGTCGGATCGACAAGGACGAGAGGTTTTGCTTTTTTTTTTTTTATCTCTTCCCCTTTTTGTTCATACGCGAAGAGTTTCACTATATACATATTTGTTGTGGAATATGATTTATTTGATTGCAAAGTCGGTGGTTTTCTGTGATTTAAGATCTTCTTTTATTTTTATATATAGATATACTCTTGTGTTTATAAGTGAAAGCAAATTATCTGAAGATTGGAGATCTGAAATGATTAATTACGCTCAACATTTTTTTCGATCTAATTACTGCCATTATTTTTTCTCTTTTTTTCCTTCCTCCTCCTCCTTTTTTTTTTTTTTTTTTTTTTTTTATAATGAAAAAAATGGTTATGTGATCTCTTCGTCGGTTTCAAATTTATTACATCCATGACATTTTTCTTTAAACGATATATAGTAATGAAGTAGTAATTCTCCGTTGATTAATTAGTAATGTTTATATCACAATGTAAGAAAATATTTATGTTAATAGGAACGAAAAATTGAGAGAGAATTGTTTTAGATGAAGGAAATATCATATTCTTGCATGATAATCATTGAATAGATCATTATATTTTCGTATCTTCATATAGAATATATTAATAAGATAAATTGTATATAATTAAGTAACATATAGAAATGTATTTTAACCGAATGATCTTACTATTATTGTCGAGTGAATAGTGGTGTTATCGTTTTATTTGCTTTGCACTTTCACGTTTTTTTAACGTTCAATTTAATCTTAATCATTTAATCGAGAATCTAAAAAATTAAAAAAAAAAAAAAAAAAAAGATTGCAATTATTACTTGTCTTTATTCGTTTTGATTCCAATTGAATATTTCTGAAAACAATTTAAAAGTAAGAAATCACGCGAGCAGAATATCAAAGCAATTGTTTTGTCCTAAGATTTAGTAATAAATAATATTAATATACGATAAGAAATAATATACTTATTTTAGAAGTTGTAAAGTTTTATAACGACGATCATTATTTTATATGAATTATAAAAAATGATCAAAAATCAAATTAGTTTTAAATACGCGAGAATTCACAATTGCCTTATCGCATAATGTTTGCAGCAATAACGTTAAGATGATTATTGTAAAAACACGATCTCGCGATAAAATAGTGATGTATTGTTTTTATTAGAATTAACCAAAGATTGGGATTTTTCTTATCTTTACTTTTATTTTATTTTATTTTATTTTTTCTCATGTAAAGTTTTATCGTAGAAAGAAGTAAATACGATGAAAATAGTTAACCAATGTACTAATGAAACTTCTACTAACGATAGATAATGTTTGTATGTAGTATATAAAAGTAAACTACATACCTCGTTATATAATCGAGATCTTCAATAAATAATTAAATAAACCTTTGCAAGATAACGCCGTAAATACATACGTACCGTTTCCTGTGCTATGAAATCTCAAGTTAATGTGTATTTTCATTACATTTTTTATAGACTTTGTAGTACTTCTGATTAAACTGTGTCATCACATAATTGCATGTATATAAACATTTAATCTCTTTGTAATAATGATATTTCTTAGAGTACACTATACTACATGATTGATGTTGACCATACTTGTAATATCATTTTTTTTCGACTGCATTTTTCAACTTGGTACTTTTCAATGAAAAATTTCATATCGCAATTAAATGGTTGTTACAATTCCTTCGTCGAACACACACAGACACACAATCTCTCTCTCTCTCTCTCTCTCTCTCTCTCTCTCTCCCTCCCTCTCTCTCTCTCTCTCTTTCTCTCTCTCTCTCTCGTCACGGAACATGCATATCTTCGTATACGAAGTAAGAAATTCTCAGGTGACAATTTAAACGTCGTCGTCGTATGTAGGTTCGACGAGGCATAAATTATGATAAGAGTTATGATAAGTAGGACCGTGATATCCCGCGATAGTATCGTGTTTGCACATCCAAAAGAATCGATTGAATTCTTTCGTATTTTGTATTATTATTTCTTTTTTTTTTATAAAATTAGCAAGTTGTAAAATATTTTACTACGATAAGAATTATATACATATAGATATAGATATATAAATAATGTGTCTATCTGTACGCTGCAATTTTTAATCAAATAAGACGTGATATAACGTAGAAAGAAAGAAAAATTATCAAGATAAATTTTTACGGGAAATTTCGAATCGAATAATAAAAATATGAAAAAAATCAACATTATCCTTAGATTTTTCCGATCCTTTAAGAAGGCTAAAAGTAGTGTAAGTATGTATCATACATATATCCCCTTTATAGTCGATTCTTTCGATCTTTCGTTATAAAATTGATTCTTACAATAGTATCTAGATACATACGGGGCCATTGTTTTGATTAGCAGAACGTTTACGTTCGTTTCTCCTTATGTCGTTAATCGTGGTAGTTCTTACTCATTTCCTTGGTCGTTTCGTTCGAGATGATCGAATGTTTTTCCAGTGTCGTATCTCGTATACGTATAGGGCGTTCCAAGTGTTGTGATTAGCCAGACACGGAAGGTGTTATTCTTGCGTATGGATCTCTGTTTTTGCGTGCTGCGCAACCTCCCACGAAGATCCGTCTGAAACAGTAAAAGGTATCTCGATAGTCTCGATAACAAGGTAGTAAGAAAACATTATTTCGACATCAAGATCCAAAGTAGCTAAGGGAAAGCACAACGCGTTCTTTTCTCTCTAACGCTAAGATTCCTTGTGTGTTTCTCCTTTTAGATATTATTCAGGTAACGTAAACGATTGGAAATTTATCCTTAGAAAAATTTTCTCACTTATTACATTATTTTGAAAATGTTGTTTTTATTTCATCATCTTATCGAATGATTTATTGAAGCAAATTTATTATATTTATCTTTGTCATTTGATTTCTAATTAGAAAGTATCTGAGATAGAGATGGTTAAGTTATAATTACAAATAACACTTTTCTATATTTTCTTTCTCTTATTTGATCAACTTGTAAATGTAATTATCATTCGTAATTAATACGTATTCTGAGTGGATAATAATAATAAATATATACTGTGCTTTTATCATAGCAATGATCAAGGATTTCTATGGATTTGGATTATATTCCCTTATCGTCCCTTTTTCACTTTCATCATCATCTGTTGGCGATAAATCTACGAAGAGAATCTATGTAAGTATATACCTTTCTGAGGAACCTTCGAAGGATCCGAGCGAAAAGTGCCGCGGTCATAAATCGATTATGGTTTTATGGTGGCGGCGTTCGCGACAGTAAAGTTTTTCGTTTGCACGTACTACAACTGCGAACCTTTGTTCTTCCTATCTTGAGCAATGAATTCGTTGCGATACCTGGCGCACAGGTACTCTTGTACGTTTTTATGGCGATTATAGTGGTAACACTTAATGTGAGAAAGAAAAAGAAAGAGATATTGAGAGAAAGAAAGAAAGAGAAAGGGAGAGAAAAACAGAACTCACAAGTTTTATATTAAGAGGATGTAGAAATATTATAGGGTTTCCTTTTCCCATTGAAGAAGACTCTTGACAAAAAAAGAAACAATTAAAAACATAATAATTACATTGAAAGAATAATGAGGACCTTTGTTCGTTTAAGTAATAACGCCCATTTCCGGTTACATATATCTTACTTATCAAAATACTAGAAATTTAGCAGTCTGTAATAATAGTAAAAAACTGAAAACTATACACAAGGACACGCGTTACTTTCTCGCCTATGTGCATTCAACGAACGCCACGATCGATATCCCATAGAGAAGCTAACTCGTGGGAGTAACTCAGGTTCTCGGATAATTGAAACTCGTTGGTGAACTTTACGAGTCATCGCAAGAACACGTTGCTGTTGGAGAGAGATAGAAAGAGAAAGAAGGGAGGAAGAGGGAGGGAGAGAGAGAGAGAGAGAGGGTTGAAATTATTAAAATTGACTTGGTCGTAGAGTGACGTATGTAGAGGGAGAGGATGCATGGACTAAAAATCGCCGCTAATTTCTGCTTTTGATCCGCGGACTCATCCACCACCTGCCCTCGGACTACCTTTAACGTCCCTTATCGATCGTCAAGCCTGACGAATTTTCCTTTACATGTATGATGTATACCTATGGGTAGATATATGTATATATATATCACATATATATGTATATATATATATATATATATGTCCATAGGCGTACAAAAGTTAACCTGACCAAAACTAATCCGTAGTAAGATCAGGAACGAGCGAAGGTCGTTCGATCGTTAAAAAAATTTTCTTTTTTTTTTTTTTTCTTTTTCTTTTTTACGTTGGAAAAATTCACAAGAGCTGGAACGGTACAAAAGAGGCGAAAGTCAATGCTTTCGTATCTTTCCCTTATTTTTCTTTTTTCTTTCTTCTTTTTTCTTCTTCTGCTTTTTTTTTCTTTCTTCCTTCCTTTTTTTTCTGTTCATTCCTCTTTCTCTTTCTGTTTTTCCTTGTTTTATTTCTTCCTTTTTTCTTTTTTTATCCGACACGAGAGATAGGCTGCTTACAACTTTTACCTTTTACAACGTTTACACGGAAACGGTGAAACGGAAATTTAACGAGAGAACGGCGGATAGAAAGGGAGGGAGGGGGCGGAAGGAGGGGAAGGAGAAAGAGGAGGAGGAGGAGGAGGAGGAGGAAGAGGAAAGGGAGAGGGAGCTGGGCTCTTGTTTGCACAATCGATCCCCCCGACCGTACGTGCTTTTACATGTACTGAAAGAGCTTCCTTTCTAGTCGGAGAACGGTGAAAAAGAGAGAGAGAGAAAGAGAGAAAGAAAAAGTAAAAGAAAAGTAAAAGAAAAGTAAAAGAAAAGTAAAAGAAAAGAAAAAAAGAAGAGGGTCTCTTCTTCCCTCTCCCCGTTTTCCAAGCGCGACGAGGCTCTTCGCGACATTTTACATTTGCTCTCTCATTTTGTATCTCGGTGTTCGCGCCACGGCATGCCTAACTCTCTGACGCCCGTTCACCACTTTTCTTCGCTTATATCTATGTACTTACCTATGCAATATTGTGGAATGGAGATTAAGAAAAAAAAAAAAAAATAATAAATAAATAAAAAAAGAGAGAGAAGAGAAGAAATAGATATATGGTATTTTTCCTCTTCGTCGGTGAATCACTATGATACTTTGATGTCAAATAAAAGATTATTTGACTAAATGCGTATAAACATTCGAAAGTTCTTTTACGAAGGCAAAGTTCGAGAGAAGAAAAAAGAAAAAGAGAAGAAAAGAAGAGAAAAGAGAGGGAGAAAAAAGTGTGTTTCTAGTTCTTTTTCTAATTTATTTATCGTGGTATAAGTAAACACAAAGAAAGTGTCGTTAAAAGCGAAGGAAAAGTTTTTTCTTTAAACGAGCAAGTCAGATTGAAATCATATCAATACTATGCTTGTGTTCTCTTTCTAATGATAGCTGCATAGAAAATATATGCGATATCGAATTCCTTGAGCTAATAGATAAGTATATACATGTACAAACCATACAATTCAAGTTCTATGATGAATCACGTAACGAAATCATCATTCATTGTCATCGTAGTAAGGGATCATGGGGTGAGAAAAATAAGAAAATTTGTGGGGACATGTCAAGAAAACGAACTGGACTGCCGATAAGAGCCGCTCTTTCGAGTCATTAAAAAAAAGAATAAATAAATAAAAGGGAAAAAAGAAAAGAGAAGAAAAGAAACAAAAAAAAAAAATAAAGAATAAAATAAAAAAGAAAGGACCACGATAGGCAGATAGATAGATATTTCGTGCGTGTGCTTTATCGTGACGGAGTTACTGCAGACTCGAGCTAGACACGTGCTGTGCGTGCTTCGTTGTGCTTTTCTCAGATTTGCGAGGGCCAAATCATCGGATGGGCTCTATCGGCCCGTCGGAGGGTCGTTGAGGCCACCCCTTTTTATCTCTCTCTCTCTTTCTGTCGATCAAGAAAAGCAAAAATAATAGACTCGTCGCACATTTCGTTTCTTCCTCTCCTTCTTTTTTGTATCACCTTTTTTTTTCTTTCATCTTTTTTCTATCTTTTCCTTTTCTTTTCTTTCTTTTTTTTTTTTCTATTGGGTAGGTACATAACGTTCAAGAGTTCCCGAGTAGATAATTATCATTATTCATTGTTCTTTTTTCTTTTGTTTTATTTTCTTTCTTTGAAATTCATTCACTACTATGTAGGTACTTAATAACTATCTTCTGGAATGTCTTATGCTACCAGAAGAAAATTTTCTAAAGGAAATTTGGAGGTTTTCCTGTCGGATGGGATAATGAAAACGTTTTCGAATCCATCTATGTCAAACCGTCGGCACGATTTTCTCGCTCTTCCCTTTCCTGCAAATGTTGTGACAATGATTTCGACCAGTTAAACCAGGGATAAACGTGGCGATTAACGTCCATTGATCGAATTAGAAACCATCTGGTATAGATGGTTCAGAAGTTCTTAGACTTGAAGTTATCGTAAGACTTGACCATCGGCATTGTCTTGCAACCGCACAAGTGTTCTCCAAGGAAATAGGATTTCTAAATTTTCTAAGATTATATTCTTCCGTTCGAAGAGATCATAACGATCCTTTATTTTAGCTAATTAAATAATTAAAACGGATGTGACAATTTTGTGAAATTAAAACAACAGAAATAACAAATGAAATTGAAGTAACAAATCGAATTGAAATTATATTTTCAAATAATTTACTCGTTCAATACAAATTTATATAATTAAATATTATATATATTATAATTACATTTTGTATTGATAATTGTGAATATATAATAACTTAAAAGTAATTAATATTACTGTTAAACAATATTATATAATATTGCAAAACGTATGTTGATTTTTCTTATCTTTTTTTACTTGCAAAATATTATTTTTTTATTCTAATACGTTCTTTTCACTGTTAGTAAAGGTTGCAAATCCGTTCTGGATCAGGTCGGTGTTAAAAAAATAGACCTTGAAATTTAACGGGAAAGAATGGACCAAAACGTTAACATGTCTACCTGTCGTGTTATCGCTAAGGTTTGCTCGACTTTGGCCTTTAGGTACTACCGATTCTTCAGGATTTGTTGTTTTAACGTCTGCAGAACAACAAAGCAAGAGGTGCCGTCAAGAAGTCAATGTTTCACATGAAGGAAAATCAGGTGCGTCCACTTTCGAGTCACGTTCGAAAAGCACATAACAGTATGTTTTCCGTAAAAAAGAATTTTCGAAAAAATAATTTGAATTCTTGGTTAGTTGTTATCGCGTGTCATGGCATAAATTATATTCTCGAAAGATTATTTATTGGGAGAACGTTGCTACAGGTTGAAGCATAACGATATAGGTAGTACCAATATTCTTTATTAGTATAATTTTTTCATTTTTTCTTCGCGTCACTCTATGAAAATATCAAAATGAACGGTCTATAGATAGGTCTATTATATTCGATGAAAAAATAAAAAAAGAAAAAAAAATGAACTTACAAAAGAAGGTATAGTTTCCTTGTGCGATGACGGGTTATCATTCGTGTTAATAATACAAAGAAAAAGGATGGGACCACCCACGTGGACCAGGTATAGTCCTTTGAAAGTTCACGAGCTACCGTCGCTTCGTATCGTCGGATCGTCGTCCCTCGTGTCGTCTCTTTTGTATTTGTTTTTAAAATGACGAAACACTTTTCTTGTTTTATTCTTTCTTTTTTCTTTTTTATATTAGTCAACCATCAAGTAGGTAACCCTTTTTCTTTTTTTCCTTTTTAATAATTCATTGCTTTCCGATAATCCAAAGTATCAAAATCTTATAATTCTTGAAACGATTACAAGTATGATCAGTATGATAAAGTTAACAATTGATATATATGTATTACGAAGGGAAAAGTAAGATCGAAGTAGACATCTACATATATCGTTTAGATAGATCAATCGTAGGAAACGGAAAAACGCAAACGCGCAAAACACTGTCGCGCGTTTAATCGTATCCACGGTTAAAAGCGGCCGTTTGACAAATCGATCGAGTCCGCGATATCCGTAATCTAGGTCAAATAGCAAATCGTTATTTAATCGTAGATTAAGGACCGAGACTAACCGAGACAAACAGATCTCGATTGCGCACTTGTATCCAGACGGGACGAGGCACGAGGGGTACGATTTGTTATAACGTAGAATGCTTTGCCCGGCACATTGTAGCTACTTGTTTACAGGGACAATATTTTCATTCCGCAAACAATTCGTGGCTCGATAAAGACCCGGTACAGGTGGGTGCTTGGATCTAACGTTGTAACGTGCAGCTCGTTCGTGAATGCTTCTATACCTATACTATGCGTGTTTACGAATCTCTCGAGTAAAGTATTAGCCGACTCTAAACGCTCGAATCATCGAGTTGTGTGCCTTCAATTCGTCGCTCGACTTTCAAACGATACCTATTTCCTTCTTTCAACGGTAGTCATTGCGTGATGTCGTAGGTAAGTAAGTATTAGGTATATCGACACGTACCTGCCTTACTATCAAAAAAATAAAGTCAACCTCGTTTTCATATCCTAAGAATAATTTAATTATGCTAATTAATGAACAATATCGTATTTGTTCTCAAATATCAGGTAGATAGGTAGTTAGATAGATATGTATAAGTTCGAACACACAGTATAACTTTCCTTTACTCGTAATAATGCGAATGTAAGTTTAAAACGCATCTAATCATCGATGCATTTTAACGAAAGAATAGAGATTATAGGACAATAGCGATAACAACAACAATAATTACAATATTAATAGTAATAACAATAACAATATTAATAGTAATAACAATAACAATAACAACAACAACAATGGGGTCTTTATAAGGTTGCATCAAAAAATAGACACCTACAAATCCATATAATCCAATGAAAGAACAATCGTGCGGAATGAAATAATAAAATCTCGTGTAAAACAATAAAGTAAGCAATCGGTATCAGTGTAAGAATCCCTGCGAGTACAATAGCTGTATTTGAGCTTTCAAATTTAAGAAATGAAAAAAATAGAAAGGATAAGAGACAATAGCCGACAGATGGAACGAATTTTTACGATGAGATTATCTATGGGTTTTTATGACGTTTTAAATATAAAGTAACCTTAACAAAGCAAATACACGTGTAAGTAAGTATACGTATTTGCTTCATATCAAGAAATATTATATGTACTTACATAATTATTATAGATTAATAGGAAAAAAAAGAACAACAAAAAATGATCGACGTCGATCATCAATGACCGGCTTGATTAATTTATTCATATTGTTAATGTATTTTTTGCGTGGATAATATGTCAAATAAATCAATTTTCTAATTAATTATTCAGCTTCAGAATTAAGAAATACATGATCGTTAAATTGTTTTATAAATGTATATCTCTTCGACAAACTCGTAACGAAATTCTGCAATGTTCTTTTTTGTGCTCGTCTTTATTGCTTTAGATGTTCAAACTAATCGTAGTTGACTTTGGATAATTTATTATTTAATCTTGAATCATCATAATTTTAAGATTAATAATAAAACTAATACATTGGACGATTAATTCTTTATATCTCCAATGAAAATAAATGTAAGTACACATAAAAAATGTATCTACATATAAAGAGACAATTTTAAATATCAAAAACAAAGCTTCGTAAGTAATCGATCGATCTTGCATTCGAATATGTATAGAACTGATCTACGACAAGATCAAATCATCATGTACGAATAAAAGCGAACTTGAAGGAAACATGCGAGTAGAATTTATGAAATTGCAATAAGATCGATAAAAAATAACAAGGAGAAGAAGCAAACATAGTTAATACTTAGGATTATTTACCTCGTTCCGATGGAGAAGAAGGAATACAAGATCGTTATGATCCAGCTTAGTAGTCCTCACCGATTAAAATTTCTCCTTGTTCGCACCACCATAGGAAATGAGGAAAAAACCACCAACACGAAAAGACACATTAGTAAACAAACAAACAAACAAACAAACAAACAAGAAGAACATCGAAAGGATTTGCAAAAGGATAAAAGACAAAAATTAGGATGAGGGAGGGATGAAAGAAGATGAAGAAGAAGAAGAGGAAGAAGAAGAAGAAAAAGAAGAAGAAAAGGAGGAAGAAGTTGGAGATCGTGTGATCGCGCGAAGAAGGTGACGAATAAAGGGAGTTAAAAAAACCATTGCGAAGAGGAAAAAAGAAGAAATGACGATTAGAAAGAAAGGTCGAGGAGCGATAGGTGTAAAAACGCGTGGCGGATCGGTCGACGCGAGGACGACGAGAAAGAGAGAAAAGAGAGGAAGAGAGAAAAAGGGATGAGGAAGGTAGAAAGAGAAAGAAAAAAGAAAGGAGAAAAGAAAGAAAGAAAGAAAGAAAGAACGAAAGAAAGAGCGCGCGCGTATATATGTGTGTGTATGTATGAGGGGGGGAGAGAGAGAGGGAGACAAAGAGAGAGAGAGAGAGAGAGAGAGAGAGAGAGAGAGAGAGAG